>NC_026152.1:2231455-2270498 GCF_000512975.1 Sesamum indicum
ACTTCATTCTTTTATATATATATATATATATATAAATATTACATTTATCTCTATAAAATGCAAAAATATACTTGAGAATGTTAAATGAAGGGCAAAATTAAAAATTTATGTAATTTTTTTTGCTTACTTCAGTATTTTCTATTCAAATCCTAACGAAAAGGGCTCAGGTGTAAAATGATAATTTTTTGAGGGGGTTTAAGTGTAATTTTAAAGAAAAGGTTGGGAGTAAGTGTAATTAACCTTGATTATATCCAACCCATACATGCTAGGTGCTGTGTATTTAACATTTGATTGTCACCCTCCTAAAACTGTATACTATGAAGTCTTTTTGACATATCGTAAATGTTTGTAGAAAATATGAAAAGAAGTTAAACATATGACCTAAAGATTTACCCTGTCTGGAAAATTTCTCTACTTGTATAGTTTTTAAGATTAGTTTCTACTGGGATAGCGTCACGTATATTACAATAAAATATCGTCCATCAACTATTTGAATTAGATCGTTTGGAAAACCAATGAACTCGTATATAATGTCGGGTCAAGCTTTACGTTCCATCACTGTTCATCTACCATAGAATAAGTGTATTGTACCTCAACACATTACTCTCAATCGAGTAAAACTTAAACCGGCGTCACATCCTACGGTTGGATGTTGATGGTGTGCCGTTGACAGTATTTGCCACTCATCGGAACGTTTGAGCGCCCAAAAGTTAATGTCTCGGCGTATGATTAGGGTAGTGTGGGAGCAGTTTATGATTGAGATGTGCAGGGTTGTTAGCGCACCCGTGAATGGGAAGGCATCACGGTCCCAGCCCCCACACAGGAGAAGCCATCATGTTTTGGGACCGTTAGGTGTGTGTATATATGAGATAAAAGACAACATCGTATATGGTTCTTTCTATAACTACAATTCCTTCCTTCTTACTACCCCAAGTGGGCAGCACTTGTCTGCATTCAACCAACGACTCATCTTCTCCATCACTCTACTCTTCCTTTTCCAGTAAAATCCCTAATCTTGAAAATGGAAAAAATGACATCTTTACACTTTTACTTCCTTTGATGTGGTACACCTTGCAAATTAAATTAATAAATAGGTTACGGGTAAATTATATTGACATCCCTGATATTATATTAAATTATACAAGCACCCTCCTACTTTTTATAAATTTACAGCTACGCTTGTTGAGGTTATAGTTCTAACTACAACTACACCTTTTATTCAAATACAAAAACTTACACAAACACCCCTTCCAAAATATTATTGATTATACTAACACCCTTCAGGGGGTGCTATAATTTTGTAAAATATGGGAGTGTTTTGCGTAATTTAGCATAACCTTAAGGAGTGTAATGGAATTTATCTAAAAATTACTGTAGATTCTGAACTCTAATCTACACTCAGTCGACATGTGGTTGTATAATTGATTTTAAGATAATTGATTTAGAAAAAATATTATGGCCTTTGGATTAATAATTAATGATGCTAATACAAATTGTAGTTAAAATTTAAAGGTTAATGAAGGAATTTAAAAACTATTTAATTTGGGTAATGGGCAATTCAATTAAAATAAAAAAAATATATAGTTGTATTAAAAGTTACAAATTTCGTTTCTCTTTTACCAAAAATTAGTTATGATCGAATTTAATTTCAAAATGATCATCTTACTCTAAAAATGATTTTAAGCATTAAATGATTTATTTTAAGAGTAGAATTCGTATTGATATTGGAGTTTTGTTATTAATATTATATTGGTACTCGAGTAATTACAATTGATAAAATTAGTACCGAGTTTTACTATTAATGTCATACTGATAGTATTCGAGTTTCACTATTAATATTAGTTTAGTATCCGACTGGTATTCTTTTTTTTTTTTTGTATTATCTTTTTTATGTAATGATCATTTTGTCCTCAGATAACAAATAAAAATAATAAATATACCAAAGAAAAGTTTGAATTAAAATTAATCAATGCAGTTTTTGTCTTTGTGTGAGCCATTTGACTTTTATTTCTTATAATTGAGTATTATAGTAGATAATAATGTTTTACTAATTTATTATTTTTACTTACTTTATTTATCAATATTATTAATTTCAATTGGTAGAAATTATCAAAATGATAAAAATATTATTAATTTCATTAATAAAGATGGTGGAAGTATCAAAATAATAAAAATAATAATCTTGATAACCAAATATGAAAATAAAAGTGAATTGGTTCAAACAAAGACTAAATATATCTATAGAAATTAATACAAACTTTCTTTGATGTATTTATTATTTTTTATTTAATATTTAAAAGTAAAATTGCCATTACATAAAAAGATAATAGAAAAAATAATAAGAATGATATGAATTTGGTTCCAAAGTGACATTAGTGATGAAACTCGGATACTAAAATGATATTTTCAATCATTTCTAATTATTCATATATTAAAGTGATATTAATAATAAAATCTCGATGTCAGAATAAATTTTACTCTTTATTTCCTGTTGATTGCAGACGAGAAATTGCATTTGTAAGACAAATTTATAAGGGCCTTAAAGTTAGAATGCATAATACGAGGCGTGACGGCGCACCAATCTCGTCACAGGCACACATTATCTCGGCGTTATTTATGGGACCAAAGTAATGTGTTCGTCTCAACCCTCTTGGATCAGATATTGATCATATTGACTGCATACAGAGAGCTTGAGTGGCTTATAAGTCTAAAATCTCCTCTCTCTAACAAGATGTCTTTCTAAGGACAATTATAAAAGTTACGAAGCTAGAAAAATAATATTCGCACAATGAGACACCCGTTGCATCGCACGCCACAACAAATAAGAATATAGTTTGTAAGAGAAGAGTATGTTATAGATATTAAATATTAAATAATTAATTTTCATAATTTTTTGATTGATGTATATTGGTAAAAAAATATTAATCTAAAAGAGTAAAAAAATAATTTAACATATATGAGGCATATGTTAAACAAATACAACCCACCACAGAATATAACTCCCGACGCTACTATAAATACCAAAAATATTATTTTTTTTAAACCCAAGCACTATTCATTGATAGTGACTATTTTTTTGGTAAAAAGACGTCACTCGACAATCGTGTTCACCTGGTATATAATTGTGCCGTAGGTAAAATTCTCAATTTTATCCCTTTGTAAAAATCTCGACCACATCATAGATGATGTAGTTGTTCAGCAGCATCATCATTGTTTTAGAGAATAATTTAAAATATAACTTTAATATTTTTAAAAAATAAAATTTTTATTTTAAGAATTGAAACTTTATTGCTATTGACCATAAAGTGGTTTGGACAATTATAAGTCAAAATGCACGTGTGTGCCATTCGAGTATTAACCCAACGGTCGGATCACTAATTCCCATGTGCACCACATTAATCTCTTTTCATATTTAAATTTTATGGTGTTATAAATGTTACACTTAAAGTGTATTCAAGTCAGCTTATAAATACTAAAAAAAGTATGATTTTTTACTATATTTAATTTTTATAGTCAAAAGAAAAAAATCATCAATCACGGCTTCGCAATGATTATTAGTCGTTGTTTCTGTAAGTGTGGCGAAAATCATGACAAATATTTTGGGTATCGCTAAACGCCATCGGGAATATTGATTAATTGTGGTAAATATTTAAGTTTCTACTTCGATTTTATTTAACCGTGGTTAATAGTATTAATTTGCTAATATTTTTAAACTGTGGTCATTTATAGTGTAGCAAAAACTCAATTTTTTTATAGTGAAATTTTAAAAAATATATTATAAAATATTCAGAGTATTTGATATTTTTTTCGGAAAAGAAAATTTATAAGCTCCAAAAATAAGATGTTAATAGTTTATAAGGTTTTGTAAAAATAATAAGAAATTCCTAATTTATTTTTAAGATTTCGAAAAACTTATTAAAACTAATTATAAATTTATCTTGCTAATATTTTATAAGCTTCATAATTTTATTTCGTCCAGAAAACTTTAAAAACTTTATTTTGGAAATAAAACTTAATATTTTATAAGATATTTTAAATAAATTTAATCAAATCCCCTTTCAATGTCTGATATATCATACGATTATATGATTCTTATTTTTTAAAAAATAAAAGATCCGTATTGCTCGTTCATACGCTCGAAGTTATAAGTTCTTTAGATTGTTTTGTAAAATACTTAAAGGTTATAAGATGTTATCGAGCATTTGTTGTTAAATATTAAAAAATAAGATATTATAATGTTATAAGGATATTTAGAAATTTCGAGTTTATTTCTAAAATTTTAACAAAATTCTTTATTTTTAATCAGTTAAATAAAAAATTATCATTATTAACATACTGACATATTATAAACTGCGTAATCTTATTTTATCAAATATTTTCAACTTATTTTTAGAACCAATTCTAACATTTTATATGTTTTAAAAAGGATCTTATAATATGTATAAAATTATAATATTTATTTTACAATACAAATTTATTATTAAATAATATAATCATAGCTATAAAAAAAATTAAGAAAAGTTCCCTGTGGATGTAAGAATATGGGAAATAACATTTTTCGTCTCCAACTTAGAGCCTTTCTACTTTTGACCCAATTGATTATGTGATTCTCACTTTTGTTCTCATAATTTTAAAAAAAAATAACAGTTTTGGTCCCATGACGCCTTTCTGTTAGATATTTAATGAAAAAGGCCACCTGACCGTCAAGTGCATGAGACAAAAAAAGTGCTATTTTTTAAAATTATAAGACTAAAAGTGATAATCCTATAATATATGGAACAAAAAGTGTAAAGATTCTAAATACCACGTATTTTATTTCCGATAAAAATATAAAGAAAAAGTACATTATTAGACCAAAAATGAGAATATCCTTATCAATTAAATCAAAAATAAAAAAAATCCAAAATTACAAAACAAAAAGTGTTCGCTATGTTTGGTTTTATTTTTAACTTATTTTGATATGTTTTGTGGAGATAGAGAGAAAAATAAAGATAAATAAGTATGTGTTAGAAATAGTGTGTATGTTTAGATTTATTTTTGGAGATAATATAAAATAAGTATGGTATGTTTGATGTTGTTTAGTAGGAGACAAAAACTACTGTTCATTGTCAAATCATATCTCTTTTATACATATTTATATATATGTACGAATATATATATATATATATTTAGTTGTAGGGCCTATAATTAGTGTAAATTTATTTTGATAAAAAACAAATAAGGCACTGTTTCAATACATCTCAAAACACCACCAAAACTTTTAAAACAAATCAAGACAAACATTATCCATATTTTGACCCATCTAAAAAATGAAGCACAGTTAAAACTAAACATTATAAATAAATTAAAAAAATAAACCATAAAAAACGATTCGATTCCATTTGGTTCGAGCGATCTTAAAATTTATTTATCACCCCTTATTGAAAACGAATAAATCCTAGTCGGAGAGTGGGACCCGCACCCACCGACGCATGTGCACCACTCCGATGCAATGCGTGCACCCATAAATGATTGTAGTATATATATGCGCTTATAAACTCGCTAGGCGTAAATAATTTTTTATATTTTTAAACTATATTATAAATAAATATATATAAATTAAAGCATCATAATTTCAAAAAAAAAAAATCACTTTAAAAATATTATCGATACACTGAAAATAGATGGTGTAGTAGTATCATAAATCGTAGTCTGTAAATGAAAAAAGTATTTTTTTTTTATATATATATTGCTAGCCATTGTGACAAGTCGTCCCTACGTGCATATAATAAATAATTTATTTATATTAAAATATTTTATAAAATTATATAAACTAACAAATCGCATTTCAAGGGAAAAAAAAGAAGAAGAAGAAAAAAAAAGAAGTGATCATTCAATCATATTTGTAATACGAGTATAATTGTCGTATTTAAAAATTAGTGTAACAGTGTCATTAACTATCATTTTTTAGTATAGATTACCTTTCTGTTTTATATTAGTATAGATATACAGACCGAGTATGAAAATATGAAATAGGGTAAATTCATGATGTATACCAACGAGATTTGTATTGTATTGTATTGATACTGATCCGTACTTTACATATCAATTTATACAAAAATACTCAATACAGAATTGTTTAATCTGAATCGAGTATGAAAATACTAAACAGTGGACATCGTGCCACACAACAGTCAAACTTACGTGATGTTGATGCTTTATTTAGTACTTCCATCCAATTTTTTGAGAAAATAAAACCCATAAGGGTCCATTTGGATCATCGGATTTAAATTTGAACGAGGAATTTGAATTTTTTTAAAAAAATTATTTTGTATTAAACGAATTTAAATTACATTACAGTGTCAATACAGTAACTGAAAATAAGAATGGAAAATTCTCAAACCCTTGGCCGCATAGAATTATGCAAACAATTTTTGTGAATTTACTGTTATAATTTATCAATCCAAACACAGTATAATAGTCATTCATACAGACACGCGCGCGCACACACACTCTCTTTTTCTCTCTAGGATATAAAAAATATTTTTTACTATTTAATTTTTCTAACATTCGAAAAAGAGAAAATACTTTATTATTTAATATATTTTAGTTAAATAAAAATAAGATTCATATTGATGTTATATTTATTGAAAAATATAAATTCAAGGCATAGAAAAAATCATTTCATTAACAAAAAAAATATCAATTGTATATCTATATTATTATTTGATTAGCATGAATGTAAATATATATTATTTTTATTCAAAAATTTAGGCAATAATTTATTTTTTTATTATTATAAAAAGATTATCTATTAAATTTTTATTTGAAATTAAACTAATGTGTACTATTTACAAAAGTGTTTTAAAATTTTTTAAAAATCAAAATATGTCAAGAAATAATAATTTATTTGATTCTGATTATATCATGCCCATAAACACCGTAACCCTTATAAGATATTTTCACATCTTATAAGCTTTAACTTCTTATTTTATCCAAACACTTCATGAACTTATTTTTAGAATCAGATCCAATATTTTCTTGAAGTTGCAAAATATTACCAACCCAAATTAAAAAAAAAAGTGTAAAAGTATTTAAAAATTCTCGTTCCTTGCGACAGAATGAAAAAAAAATAACATAAAAGGTAAATTACAGCTAAATATTTTGAGATTTGACATAATTATTGTTTAAAAAATTACAATAACCCCCTTTAAATGAAAAATAATGTAGCCCTAAACGGGAAGGTGGATATCCTACTTTACCCTTGTTGATATTTCTTAAAAAATAATAAAAAGAAAGTATTTGAAAAAAATATAAAACAAAATTGAAAGTGGGTAAAAAAATAATCTATAGAGAATATAAAATAATAATTTATAATCCAAAAGTATATTTTGATAAATTCATCACAAGAATTGGACGAAAACTTGATGGAGACTAACAGAATGAGCTCGTTATTAAACGGATGTTAAAATCAGGTGGGTATTTATAATTTCTTAAACAACATAGAGGTGTTTATAATTATGCCAAATTTTAGAGGAGGTAGTTGTAAATTACCCTAAAATAAAATTTGATAAAACAACAGAAATGCCCAGAACAGATAATACATCTTACATCAATTCTATTTTTTTTCCCCTCATCTCTATGTATCGTCTCTCTCATGCCGCCATATGAAGTGATCTTTTTCCCTCTTTCTCAACGACAATCTTTATTATAAACTACCGAATGACCAAGGTTGTCTTACTTGAAATCTAGTCCAAATTCCATTCAAAAAAAATATATATATAGTAAAATATTAATATTAAAAATAATATAATTAATTTATTTCAATTAATAATAATTGATCGTTCTTACTTTAAAATAAAAATAAAAATCCTTATATTGGTAGGTTAGAAGCACAAAGTCTTGTATTTCTAGCCAGCACATATACATACATTATTGTAATTAAATGAGAGAAGGAAAGGTGCATGTTCTAAGCCATTAACTCACAAAAATTTGTCTTATTATTGCAACAAATCTTGTTGTGTGCTGTAAAGGGCTAATGTTTATGGATGCAACCACATTATACTATATATTATCCCATCCCAATCTCATTCTTTTTCTACAAAACTTTAATAATATTGAATAAAATAACAAAAAATATACTATACCAACTTTTGAATATGAAAAAAATAGAGTCAAAAAATAAAGTTTATGTATATATAAAACAAATATTATTATATCAATTGTTTCAAATAACAGAGTCAAAAAAGTAAGTTTATGTATATATAAAACAAATATTATTATATCAATTGTTTCAAATATAAACGGCTGATTTAATACATTAATAATTTATAAGTAAATAAGAATTTTTAATAAAGTAGACATATATAAGATTTAGAATCGTAATCTTTTAACTATGAGATTCCGATCTTTTTAATATAAAAATCGTACTAGTACATATTACAATAAAAATAAAAGGACAATTAAATGTTAAATCAAACTTTTTTCTATATAACTACAAAAAAAATTATACAAGAAGTTGAAATTTTAATTAAACAAAAAAAAAAGAGGAGAAAAATGTAAAAGTATAGTACTATGTGGACAACCAATAATCAATCCAAGGAATTGGACCCGCTACTATTATGGAGTGTAGAGCACTGGTAAGCAGGCCTGGAAAGCTGGTCCCCGGCGCTTGCCGGGCACGCCGCCAGCCCCAGCGGCGGCGGCGCACACCGCCGCCGTGTCTGGAAGCTCGGCCCCCACCTCCAGCGGGAATCCCGTGATGTAATTATGCTGGAGGTACAGGGTCTTCATGGTGCCCGCCTCCACGCTCTCCACGTACTCCTCGGGAACGCCGCCCGTCAGGCGGTTGTTGTTCAGGAACAGCGTCTCCGCCCCAATCAGCGCGGTTGTTAGTTCCCCCGTCAGGAAGTTGTGGCTGAGGTCCACGGTGGAGCCCACGGCGGGCGGCCACGGCGGGGATTGTGGGACCCCGCCTGATAAATTGTTCCGTTGGAGGAGCATTGATGTGATGCTGGGGCGGAAGAGGGATCTCGGGATGGGCCCACCAAATTGGTTCATGCTCAGGTCCAGGTACGCCAGCTCGGAGAGCGATTCCAGGCCGTTGAGTGGGCCCCACATGCGGTTGTTGGATAGAGACAGGTAACGGAGCAGCGCCGGCATTTGCGGCGGCAGCGTTCCGGAGAGGAAGTTGTCGCTGAGATCCAGGTGCAGAAGTTGGCTCGGGAAGAAGCGAGGAATTTGGCCGGAGAATTTATTGGAGGCTAAAACCAGGACTTTGAGCTGACCCAAACCGGCTATGGATGGCGGAATTGCGCCGGAGAGCTGGTTGCGGCTGAGGTCAAGGGTGTGGAGATTCGGCAGGCGGAAGATTCCGGCAGGGATTTCTCCCGTCAAGCGGTTGTTGGTGAGGGAGATGACTTTGAGGTTGCGGAGGGAGGAGAGCTGCGGCGGAATAGGCCCGGTGACAATGCCGGCGAAGAGAATGAGCTGGTTGAGCTCGGAGAGCTGCGCAATTGCGGGAGAGAGGGTGCCGGCGAGGCCAGGGGAGCCGGACAGGCCAGTGCCTAGTGTGAGGATGGTGACGCGGGAGGAAGAGGAGGAGCAGGTGACGCCGGCGAAGGAGGAGCAGGGGTCGACGGAAGCAGAGGAGAAGTTCCAGGAGGAGAAGAAGCGGGGGGCGGAGGAGGGAACGTCGGTGAGGGAGTTCTTGATCAGTCGTAATGCGGCAAAATCAGTAGGGTGGATGAGAGAGATTGCTGATTGAGTAGAGATGAAGATGAAGGAGAAGACAAGAGGTAGAAACAGAGGAGCTTTGGCCATATCTCTAAGACTAAGAGAGAGAGAAATGTATGAGAGTGTGTGCAGAGCAGAATGGACAGGAGTGACAAAACAACAGAGGGCCAATCGGAGTGAAGGTGTTTAATATACTTTACTATGACAGTGTGACTATCCATATTCATGCTTATTGCTCCGCTTCAAACATACCCTCTCTTTTTATCAAATCTATCACAAAGTAAATATAATAAGAAATAATTACAGTCCCTTTTAAATTTAATATAATTATACATAAATCATTTGTGAGTTGAGAAATTACATCTATCTAACAAATAAGTCTTTTCGTTACTCAAAGTTCACTGAATTTGTTGATATATATACATAACATATTAATATATTATATCAGTTGATTAAGCTAAAAGTAGCGAAACCTAAAAGCAAACTTAAAATGTTAATGAACGAGCATAAATACATACAAATATACTACAAAAGTCCTCAAGCTGAATACTATATATGTAACATCAACGTATTTTTATACATAATTATCATTTATTGGCATAAGAATACGGACATTTGGTGCCATAATTTATAGAGTATTTTGTATTTAGTCAGAGATTTAAATAGACAGAATAAATCCTGAGGTACTTGCATATTGTAAAAAATAAAATTTATGGGGTTAAAATGAAATTTAGTAAAGATTAGGGGTAATATATATTTTTTATTTTGGGGAGGGTATTTTTGTGGGTTGAAAGAGTTATGTAAAGAGGAGTGGGAGGTGTACTTTGCTGCATCAGCTTGACTTGCTATGGGCAGAGATCTACCCTGTGGAGCTTCTGACACCCCCCACTTGGGATTTGGCACCACACACATTTTCACTAGATTTTGACCGCAAACCCTCAATATTCTTCTCACTATATTTGTACTCATTCATAATATTATATTACAAATTATATATTATACTTCTCCGTTTTACAATTTTAAGTACCCATTTGTTTGGATATGGAGTTTTGAAATAATAGTTAAGGATATTATTCTCCTTTTTCTTGAAATTTGACGAAATTATATGTAAATCTTATATGGTTTGAAAAATTATGTTTGGTACCTATTAGATTTGCTTCCGTAAAACAAATAAATCTCCCCGTTAGTGAAAATTCACATAATTTATTGATATTAACAGAAAAGAACTGAATGGAAATTAATGTTCTCTATTGATTGAATTATTACTGACTTATTGCAGGTCAAACAAAGTTTTTTCGACTAAACTACCCTTATTACAGTAGAAATCTATAATGCATGGATACGAACAAGATATGACTCAGACACGACAACACGAAAACTACAGAAAGATTAGGACAATATCAAGATAAAATATAATATAAATATGGCTCACATCTATATTTTTAATCAAATGTAGCTTCAAAAATATACATAATCAGTTTATTTTAAAAAGTAGTCAATGAAAAATTTTTAATATTTAAATTAATTAATCTTCATAACCCTCTCCTAAATTTTTATTAGTTTCTTCTAAACTTTTAGTTTGGGAGGAGTGAATTAATTCTTTTTATTGTTTTATTAGTCAAGATTCTTCTTTCATTGAAAAAAAAAAGCCCAAAGACTTTTGAAATTATAAAAAGAAATCCAAAACATGTCTGCGTGTCCGACGTCATGTCCTTTTTTTAAAAAAATTTCCGATTGCGTGTCTGATACGTGTCCAAGGTGTCTGTATCCGACATGTGTCCAACACTGCATCGGCAATTTTTTAGAGTATCCGTGGATTGTGAAAATATACTTCTTCGCATGCATTAACGTGTGAAGACATATGATGGTAATTTGATCATAAAAAAATTATTTATCCTACAATAAATCAATAATAAGTCAATGATGAGTACATAATTTACAGTATTTTGATGATGATTATACCTTCTTTTTTAAGCTAAAACATTCCTAATCACATGAATTTATTACATTTCCAACTCAAAAGATATGATGATGAGTAAAGATGGCAAAATTGAGCTGAAATTGGAAATTGAAGGCATTTACCGAAGGAAGAAATAAATTCTGACAGATTTGCTAATCCGATTAGACGCGCCCATGCTTAATGCTCCGGTCAAACTATTAAAAAAAAATAAAAATAAAGAAAGATTCGATTTATGCTGAATAAAAAGGAATAATTGCTCTATGATCTTGGAAACAATCATTTGGGATATTTGTTTATGTAAAAGAATGATTTATTAACTTTTTAGAGTCAATTATGTACCTAATCATCTCCAATGTCTAGATTCGTTAGGTGCCTATAATATAAATAGGAGGACATCTCAACTCCACGAGACATCTATTATTCTATCAACTATTCTATCTTTTGAATTCTCTTTAATACATTACCTAATTGTTAATGGAATTCCACTTCTTTTTAGTGTGTTCTTCTATAAACATGTTAGGTTAGGATTTATTTTCTGGTTAAGGTTAAGGTGATTGCTTGATTCTTCATCCGTGCTTACTATTCTCGTTAAAATAGGTATTCATGTTGTTCTCTGTACTTTTATCACAAACATCTGTTTTATGAATAATATGGTCACTTGTTCATCATCAGGAAGGTTCATTATTAGGTCCTACCAATAACCATAACTGTTTATTTATTTAAACGTGTTATATCTGCATCAATGATCAACCAATAGAATCAAGCATGAATCCGACCTTAATTGGAAAAGTCTTCTCCTATATTTCCCTTTTCTAACCTATTAGCTCTCTAATTTAATTTAGTTTATACTCTTTAAAATCAAAATCGGCCCTACCCCCAACTATTTCTATTTTTGAAGGAATCGATTTGAAGCCAATCCCTGGTGACTCAACCCTACTTCCACTACTACAAAAGTATTCGTAGGGATTATTTTTAGTGGTCTCAACTCCCATCAGTCAATTGGAGGTAAATATATATTTTTATCCGACTTTTTATTAATATCAGCAAATTTGGTGAATTTTAACAAAATAAAGGGACTTATTGTTAGATGAAATCAAAACTTAGGGATGCTAGATGTAATTTTTTAAAATTATGAGAACCCATGTGTAATTACACTAAATTTCAGGAGTGGAAATAGTAATTATCCATAATAGTTAAAGATATTAAAATTTTCTGTAAAATTCTGTTAGTATTTCTCAAAACTTGGGAATTGAGATAAAAATTTATTTCATTGATTTCGTGATGGATCTCATAACATGAATTTCAAATTTTTAATAACAGATTCTTTCGATTTGTTAATTTTATTTTTAAAACGATTTCAAACTTTTCGGCTCTCAAACTATCACATTGCAAACTAATACTCCCCTTATTATGGGAATAAAGACAATATTCGATCTTTCTTAGAAAATATAATTTTAGCTTATTTTTTTAGGATGATTTCACTATCTTTATCCTAAATTTGGTTAAATTACACATATATTTTCTACGTTCTGAGAAATTATACCGAGCACTCTTAACGCCTGTTTCCATCTAATGAATAGATGCATCTATCAATAAAATTCATGAAATTTGCTGATTTTAACATAAAAATTGAATACAATTTTCGTTTACAATCGTGACTTATTACAGACTTAATGTAGGTCAAACAAATATTTTCTGCCCAAACTACGAATATGTTTGACCTGTAATAACTTTGTATTAAGTCAATCGAGAAGACATGAATTTTCATCAATTTTTTTTTGCTAAAATCAGCAAATTCCATGAATTTTACTGACAGATGCATCTATTTGTTAGATGGCAACAAACACCATAGTGCTAGATATAATTTTTCAAACTATAAATAGATTTACATGTAAGTATATTAAATATTAAGAAAGGTCAGTGTACTTTTCCCTTTATTTCCTTTATTTTATATAAATTCCGTTTAAATGTAGAAAAATATAATATTAATTCCTACCCAATTTGCCCCCTTCCAAAATATAAACAATTGAGGATATTTTCAAAGCTTCCCTTCACTATTAGAAAATAGGGGTATCAGAGATGGAAAATTCCTGTATCTGAAATTATGATTTTCGTCTGTGAAATGAAATAGCGGCGGAAAAATTCATTGCCGCACTATATGGCTGAAAGCCCAGTGGCTAAATATTAGTAACGAAAGTATTCCATCTCTAATTTCGAAACCCAGCATTTCAAGACCAAATTTCATTTTAAATTTCTTAGAAATAAATCAAAAGTAAAACTTGGAGTGGCCCTCTGTTACACTCAGTAGTTTTATAAATATAAAACTCAAAAATTGATAAAAAAAAATTATAAGTGAATTACCTATCAATTAAAAAAAATATAACACAATACAAATATATACTGAAATATGATATAAAATTTATATGTGTCATATTAAATAATATTTTTAATTATAAAAAAAATATTATAATTTACTAAGTTTTTGATTAAATTTATTTTTGTATAAAGTTGAGTCTATAAATAAAAGTATCATAATTCATTATTATCCAATATAAAATATATGAAATTGATTAATAATTATAATATATATTCAATTTTGAATATAAAATTGATAAAGCATTGAGTATGAAATTAAATATATAAAAAACTTTAAAATAAACATATATATATATATATATATAAAAAGATAGCGAGCCGACTCCCGAACTAATGAACAGAGAGGATTAAGCTCGAACTCGAATTTTTCAACGGGGTGGTTGTGTTGTTGGGCTGGCTCTGGGTGGTCTAGTGGGCATCCGCCAAGAAGATGTTGGTGTCTACGTGTCATCATTTCTTCTGGGCTTTACATGAATATTGGTCCGTTTCTTCCAACGACCACTATTGGGTTTTTGGGCTGAGGGTTATGCCCCTATGGGCCGCATTGTGAGTTGGGCCACCTCTTTGGGCCAGGTGTATTTTTATGCCATTGATGAAGATTACTTCCAAACAATTCATTTTATTAAATATATAGATCAATTTTTTAAATATATCTAGCCGTATATAAAAAAATAAGAGAAAAGAAAGACTATAATAATGAAAAAGATAAAGAATGAAAAAGTTTAAAATACAAAATATATAAAAATATAGGTAAAATTGCTTTTCTAGTCCCATAGAACACAGAGATCTACAATTTTGGTCCTTCGCTTTATGAATTCTTTTGGAAAGTCCTAAATTGGATTTTCTCGGCATATTTTGTCTGGTGCCCAACTTTCATAAAAAAATAATTATAGTTATGTCACGACCAAAAGTGTTGACCCCCCATTCCGTGGGACCAAATAAAAGTTTTTTTCCTTCTTAGTCATTCTTCGTTGACTGTTTGATGTATATTAGTAAAAAAATATTAACCTACGAGGGTAAAAAATAAATTAAACATATATGAGGCACATGTTAAACAAATGCAACCCACCGCACAATATAACTCCCAACACTACTATAAATACCAAAAATATTATTTTTTAAACCTAACCATTATTCATTGATAGTGACAACTCTTACTAAAAAACTCCGTCGAAAATCGTATTTTCACCTAGTGAGTTATCATGTCGCGGGTAAAATTCTCAATTTTATCCCTTCGTAAAAATCTTGACCACATCATTGTTTTAATTTTTTCAAGCTTAAAAAAGATCTAGATATCATGCCTTTTGTAAATTATTTTATCTTTTAACTCTGTCAGGGACTTATAAGATCCATTTTACTCAATGAGAAAAGAATTACAGATACATGGATCGATAATGTTGTTTAAGATCATTTACGTCGCGACTATCTTTTGATGATTAAATAAAGACTTGTTTCATTTAATAAGTCAATTGATAAAAAAGGACTTGCACGATCAGGGGGTTTTGATACTTTTGGTCCCAAAGGTTTTTTTGGTCAAACACTAATGGCCACATGCATGTCATGTGTGGCCGGCGTCTATTTTTTTACGGAAGCTAGGGGGTAGGACTAAATGTATCGAAAAAAATTAATTTTAAATAATTTTCAAATTCACATAAAGCAAAGAATTGAAAGTGTAGACCCCTATCTTATGGGATGAAAATTACTATTTTGCCGAAATACATATCATGACTGTTGTGTTTTTTAATAAATTAAAAAAGGAAAAAAAATGGCCATATTGATATGCTATAAGTTTGATAGGATTATAGCAACTTGTAAATCAAACAGATAAATGTTAAACGAATGTACCTGATGCGAACAAAAATAAAATGGTGTTCGAGTCCACTAAGAGTGGAAAATAGTGAAATAAAGTTAGTAGAAAATAAAAGAGAGTAAATGAGTGAGTTGGGAGTATTATTCCTCATTTTTCGTATACAAAATAGAGATTGATATTGAAGTAAATCACTAACTATGAAATTACAATGTTCTTTTCAACTAAAGTGGTAGTATAAATGTAAAAGTTGTAATATATAAGCTCAAGTCCAAAACATGGCCTCCTCCAATTGAGAGACCTCTCTATTTATGGGCAACCGTCAACCGATTGGAGAAGACACTACGAATTTGGTGGAGCATGATCTCAAAGTGTTTATAAATGGCATCCATGGATAAGATGGAGGATCTCTAGCGGTGGAGGATTCCCTGGATTTAGTGGAGGGCTATCTCTTGGGGGTTAAAAACCCGCAATTCTCAGGAGCGGTTGGAGTCGGCTGCGAATAAAGGTATCTTTTAGAGATAAGGATGCCTTTTCGAATTTTCTGCGAGATGATTGAGGAGACGCCTTCTCCCAAAAATGTGTTTTAATAGGCCTATGTTGTACCTTTTGTCTTTTATCCTTTGAATAAATACATTTAGTTATGTAATTTTGATACTTTTGAGACATTTATTCCTGTAACTATTAATAGAATAACTTTAGTCTGTATGTCTTTTATTAAAACACATTTTGTCCAGTAATTATTTATAAAAACTGACACTTTTAGTTCTACTTTTGATAAAAAAAAAAGATAAAATAAAATAAAAGGATTGCTGAAAAAAATTGCGTGATGCTCACTCGAGGAAGATGCTGGTTGTTTGTTGTGGAAAATAGAATAGTGTTCTCGTAGGACAGAGAAAGCTCATAAAGAAGGAACTCAATAACTCAAGGACTCAAGAACTCAGAAGGACAACTCATAACATCTAGCTCATAATTCATGGAGGATTGATCAGTAGAGCTACTATTCTATTCCTCTCTCTGTTCGGAATAGGCAGCTCGAGATTAGAGCAGTAGACCAGCTCACTCTATTCTTCCTTGCAGTCAGAATAGCGCTGGTCGGACCGATCTCCTCAAGATGTTAGCTTCGAGCTTCTTCTTCGAATAAGCTCTCGACTCCTCTTTCGGAGGAGGTTCCCCAGTCCGGTAATAAGCTAGATTCAAGAAAATGCATTTTATTCACTAGAATCCCACACATTCTTAAACTAAGATTCCAACTTCCCCTTCCCACTTTGAAACCCTAATTTTTCACCCCAAATCCACCAATTCTTGTCCCTTTCATTAATCGAGACAAAATTTGTCTAATTCACTTCTACCCCATATTTAATCCGTCTTAAAAGGTGTCATTTTTACCCAAAAAAGGAGGTTCTGTGAGTGATCGAAGTAACCGAAAATGTCTGAAAATTCTTCAATTTCAACTGCGGAAGACCTAGTCGGCTGAGGACACTTTGGACAAATGATAATCCAAGAAGATTCACTCACATGTGAAAGTTATGGGGTTAGCCTATGATTTTGTTTCTATAATTTATGTTAGTTATTGTGTAATAATTTGCAGGTTTGGGGAAATTAATCTTAAATAATGAATTAGGGCAAAGATAATGAATTAAAACGTATGGTAGTGTTTAGTAATTAATGCATGAAAATACGTATTTTTTCTCCGGTACCATATGTCACTCGCTGGCAAAGTAGGACTAAAAGTGTTGATTTTTATAAATTATAGAACTAAATGTATTTTAGTAAAATACATATAGAAGTAAAATTATTCTGTCAATAATTGCAGAAATTAATGTGTCAAAAGTATCAAAATTATAGGACTAAAGGGTTTAATGCAATTTACCCCTTATCATATTATAAATGAGCGAATTATCCCCTATGAAAAAACAATAGCAATTTATCCCCCTGTATTGAAGCAATTTACCCCCCCCCCCCTTTTAGGGGGGAAAATTGTTTAAATTTAAAAAAACAAAGGGGTTAAATTCCTGCTAAAGTAGGACTAAAAGTGTTGATTTTTATAAATTATAGAACTAAATGTATTTTAGTAAAATACATATAGAAGTAAAATTATTCTGTCAATAATTGCAGAAATTAATGTGTCAAAAGTATCAAAATTATAGGACTAAAGGGTTTAATGCAATTTACCCCTTATCATATTATAAATGAGCGAATTATCCCCTATGAAAAAACAATAGCAATTTATCCCCCTGTATTGAAGCAATTTCCCCCCCCCCCCCTATTTAGGGAGGTAAATTGCTTAAATTTAAAAAACACAAGGGGCTAAATTGCTGTATTGCTAATTTTTTTTATAGAAGCTAATTTGCATATTTGCAATATCACAAAGGACTAAATTGCATTTTTCTCCAAGACTAAATATATTTATTTGAAAGATATAGAACGAAAAGTGCAACACATCTATAGTTACAGAACAAAAACTGAAATTTTGCCAATAAGTTGTTGATATACCTATTATGGCATAATTAATTCTATTCACTAATAATTATATTACTAGAAAATCAAAATTAGTATCACTTAATATATATGTTTTGTCACAAAATTTAAAATTGTCACCTAAAAAGGGATTTGTTTCATGATGAGTAGTTCCTATTATACAATCAAACTGTGTCAGCACAGAGCCAACTCCTTTCATCCATTCCACAATAATTAAGAGCAAAAATTTATTCCACATATGGTTCTTGAACAAACATTTTGGAACTGAAAATTACAAACGAAGATCATGAAAATTAGCCCTTCTCAGAATGATCATTCTGCATGCTCTGGAATTAATTCTCCACCAATGACTGGAAACCTGTCGATCAGCAAAGGGTTTCGTCAAACATCTCAAGGTGAAGATTCTTGGGAAAAAGAGTGTGTTAGTTCGTGCAAAGAGATGGCAGCTTAGGCGGAGCATTGGAAGCCGGAGGGCGGAGTTTTGCCGCAGTCGATGAGGACTTGAAGAGCAATTGGGATGATGATGTTAATGTTTAGAAGCTTAGCCTTGATGCTGGTGCAAAGGCAGACGGCTGCGTCCAAGTCCAGCAAACCTCCGAGTATAGGGCAGCAAGCGTCTTTGGCACTGCTGCCGATGCCGATGTGAATGAGGCCGCCTAGCACGTCGACACATGCACCTAGTTTCAATGAGTCGACGGGGCATGTGTCTTGCGCTTTTGGCGGTGGTGGTGGTGGACATGGTGTTTCTGGTGGTGGTTCTGGCACAGGTGGTGGCGGTGATGGTGGTGTTATTGACGGTGGAGATGGTACTACAGGAGGCGTGGGAGTGATGGGAGGATTGGGAATGACTGGAGGGTAAAAAACAGGAGGTTTGGGTACTGGTGGAGGATTGGGAATAATTGGAGGGTACACGATAGGAGGTTTGGGCATGGGAGGATTAGGTGTGGGCGGAGGGTGCACAATAGGAGGATTCGGCACATGAGGTGGCTTCACTATAGGTGGTTTGGGAATAGTTGGAGGGCGCACGATGGGAGGTTTGGGAGGGTGCACGATCGGAGGTTTGGGGACGTGGGGTGGTTTGGGGGTGACAGGAGGATGCACGATGGGAGGTTTGGGAATAGTTGGAGGGCGCACAACGGGAGGTTTGGGAGTGTAGGGTGGCTTAACTACGGGAGGTTTGGGGATGTGGGGTGGTTTGGGGATGACAGGAGGATGCACGACGGGAGGTTTGGGTGCGTGTCGTGGTGGTTTTACAACCGGAGGCTTTGTCGGGGGACAAGGTGGCTCTACCTTTGGTGGAAATTTGTGGGGTGGTTTGAGTTTTGGTGGTTTGGGAGGAGGGGTTGGGTATGGACAATATGGACATGCTATAGAAATTTGCAGTATCCCCAAGTGGAGTAGAAGGATTAGGAGTTGGGTGATGGTATTGAGCTTGCAATTGCCCATCTTATCAGATGTGAGAAATGTGTTTGGAATTGGCCTTTTTATAGAGATGGGCGATGGAGAGTGATTGAGCAAAACTATGTGCTCTCTCCCATGTGGGGATATTTTACTCGGTGTACAATTTCAGAAAAACTAAAATATTTTTTTTCATATTTGATAAACTTACTTAAAAAAAAATAGTTTTAAGTTAGATCATCTGTTTATTTTGGAATGCTGTAAAAATAAAATATAAGAATCTTTACTTAAAACATATAAAATACAATTCATGAATCGGGACAGTTGTTTTATATACGACGTCGTACAATTCAAATTTGATAATCAGCATTAGTCAAACGTTAGCAAAACAAAGTATGTCATCGAGTGTCTGTTAAAGCGCCAAATCCCGCACAAATATTTTCAAAGTA
Source organism: Sesamum indicum (assembly GCF_000512975.1). Classification (NCBI taxonomy): domain Eukaryota; kingdom Viridiplantae; phylum Streptophyta; class Magnoliopsida; order Lamiales; family Pedaliaceae; genus Sesamum; species Sesamum indicum. The sequence continues at coordinate 2,251,641 of NC_026152.1, forward strand.
TTTTCTCGTTGATACCATAATCCTGCATCGACAATCACCGTTTACCCAAAAATATTATAATTATAATTAATCAACACTATTTTTTTTTTATTTATGTTTTTGGTAAATGATGCATGCCCTAGTGCATAGAGTGATAAGTGGGGTAGGATTGAGCCTTTTAGGCCCCAAAATTTCAAACTTGCAAGGACAATTGGAATGGAGCAAGTTTTTAACATGTAGTGGCTATTTTCACCCGTGATTGGCCCAACATACTTTTCAAACCTGCTGCATGTGAATGTGAATTTAATAAAACTAGAATTCCTCATTGCCCAATCACAAAACATTACAAAGATTTCCTGTCACAAAACAACATATACTTTCACAAAGATTCCTATCTTTGCTCAAAGAATTGCAAATCTAGAGAAATAGGTTGTCGCCTTATATGATTTTGGCTTTGACTAAATCCCAGATAGACTCATCAATGTATGCCCAACTTGCTGTTACAAACATACTCCAAAGTTTCACCTAAATGTTTGACAGCGAATAATATCTGATTTTATCACCGATAATATTCAAATAAGTTCGATGATGAAGCTATTTTTCTGAAGGAACAGGTTTGTATTTAGTTTTATCAGGCAGAAACTACTGCACAAAATTTACTTTTTGACTTGACGATCATTATTTTACGCGATAATTATACTTTCCTATGCTGAAATTTAGTATAATTATACGTATACTTTGTAAAATTACATCTAGTACCATTAATATTTGTTTCTGTAGATTCATCCATCAATAAATTTTTTTTGAATTTGTTGATCTTAACAAAAAAATTAAATGAAACAAATTCAATGAAAATTGATACTTACCCTTACCCTCGATCACTTATGCAAGCCAAAATAATTTTTTCTGACTAAACTACCCTTATAACGTTGAGTATACATCGTCATATGAATTAATATATAAAGATGTATAAGGATAATTTAAACATAAAAAAAAAAATTATTTCGTAATAAACCAATAACAAGTCAACTTGAGGTAAATAAAAACTTTATCCAATTCTTATATTAATATCAGCATATTTGGTGAATTTTAACTAGTGTGATGACTTATTTGTTAGATAAAAACAACCCCCATAAGTACTAAAAGTAATTTTTCAAACCACAAAAATTTTACGTATAATTATACAAACTTTATAGAAGGAAAGTGTCATTATCCCTTATATTAATATGTGATACAACAAAAATTGGTACTACATGCTATTGTTCGATAAATTTGAATATGTACATTCTCCGACAACTTTTTATCAAGAAATTTCGACATTTTTGTAATATATTTATTTCATATGGTACAGTTATCCCAAATGTCATAATCGATGTGAAAGAGACCTAACTAAATGCTATATCCAATGATAGATGTGACTCTACACTATACTCGTACATACACTCAGTAATGTGAAATCATGTTTCTTTCATTTTGACAGAAAACCAACACATGAAATCAAATATGAATGGATTTAGCTATTCACAAAGAACCAAAACTCACCAAGAATTTTCCGTAAACAATAAACATGGAACCTCAAACAAAAGACAACGAACAAGACCACGTTTGTCGCTGTTGGAACGAATAAGCGTTACAGTGGTCCCAGAACAACTATCCTCATCCGCAATATGTGTCGTAAAAAAACATCAAACAGGTGCAGAGAACTGCCAAGTATCAAACACATAATAAGTCGAGAAATGGGAGAGAAATAGATATAGCTAATTCCAAAGGCATATATTCACAAAGACGATGAACGGGACTGAGATGAGAATTTGAGAAAAACTGAGCTTCTCTTGTTACTACTTTGGCAAGAAAAATCTTGACAGGCAAAGGTAACTATAGTACACTCGCCATCAAACATTGATGGCAACAGATGAAATACAAGAAAGAAAATCAAAGAATAACTTATCTAGACGAAGACATAAATTCTGAACCTTTTGCCCCCCTAAATTGTGAGTTCGCCATAGTAGAAGCAAGCAGTGGACCTTCTATCATGAACTTCCCTAGCAAGCTTATCTGGAGAAGTATGAACCCAAAAAAAATGTGTGCCCAGTGATGGTAAAAGCAAAACTCCCACAAATTTGTTTTGTTATGGAGTCCTCCAACCATAGTAAGAAGCCCGACTTCCTTTCTACCACTTGCGAGTTCAAATAATGCATCACTTGTCAAACGATAACTTATCTGGCTCGCTCTGGAACAGTTTTTTCCTCAAAAAGCTGCCACTAGTGTATATATACAACTGGACATCAAGAATTGCCAGCAACCTCTGCAGCGCGTTGCCTCATCATTTCCATAACAGCAGCCCTTCGTCGAGAATCGGACTGCTGTTGCAGCCTTCTCATATGCTCCTTCAAGTCTCTGCACCAAAAATGCTTGAATTGATGAATATGATCATTTCCATGAAAATATTAGTTTTTTTCACGAGGATGAAAGTAAGTTAAGATATGTGGGAAGACGCATTTGTCAAAGTCCAAAGAGATTCCTGAACAAACCTGCATCGTGGGACGCTGCATTCAGATTCCTTGCACGCTCGAGCATGAAGCTGAAGGAGATACCACATTTTCTTACACAGTAGACAACCTCCAGAAGCACGCACTTTGCACAACATACCATGGCGGAAAAGTCCCTTCACCTTGCGGCAATTTGGATATTGACAATGAGGAGAGCGACACTGAGAGGCGTGAACCAGGAGATCAAGCATCTTTCTCAGCTGCAAAACAAATAACGGAAGTCATATCTCATCCAAAGAAGTTGAGCTTCCACAGAAAATGTGTAGTGCTTAGTTCAACGATAAATTATTTGATGGATCATGATCATAACCACGTAAAGAAACGAGCATTCCACTTGGACTGCAATTGTTAATCCACTTCGGATGCCTTTTACATATTAATCATCTTAAAGAATTAAACGTCACTCAGTAGTGCTTTAATTAATTATTTTAATGTAGAAGTGGATTTCAACCAACTGAAAGTTAAAGTAGATGAGTTGTCAGTATTAAATGTTCATCCAATTTACATCTGTACTCCAAAATTATCACAGCCAGCATTTCATGCAAGATGCTGCTTAGAACATCATGGATGAGTATTCTTGAGCAATTAGATTTTTAACCAATTATATACTTTATTACCTTTCTTTGGTTAAGGAGAAAGAGTTATGAAGAAGCAACAAAATAGCAGACTGGAAATCCATATTCTTGAGGGCAAACAGATAAGGTTATAAAAAATAAAAGTGGGCGACCTTAAATGCTTGAAAACAAAGATAAGTACTAGATACCTGCATAACTCGTAATTGCCTGGCTTCTTTGTTCTGTGCATCACGATCATTTGATGGATGATTAGTTAATTTATGAGGATGATCGATTCCTCCATCCTTTTGGTAACATGTGTTGCATACATCATAATCAGGGCATGTCTCGCAGCGCCAACCTTGCCCAGTTTCTATATCAAGGTGACATACATTGCATGTTGTCACAAAAGCTGGGGCAGTAGGATTGTGAAGATGATAGAGGACCATCATGGAGGAATGCTTAGCTCGACGCAGAGTATCATACTGATAATGGTTTCCTTGACAAAGGCTGAGAAACGCCTGTCTGGTGTCAAAGAATTCACTCTCAAGTATCTCATCTTTGTCTTTGGTATCGTCAGGGACACCAGTGATTTCAACCTGCATGTTCATCAATTACTTACTCCAAAAGCTAAATCAATTTGAAACGCACGAGAAATGCAAAATTGCGAAAACCAAGTCAACCAAAATTGTAGTCCTACAGACTTACAGGATAAAGCGTATGTTTATCCTTCTGGTTGATAGGATGTCTTTCTCTGTCCTCGCGTTTTCTCTCAGCATCATAGCACCTGAAACAAAAGATAGGTTTCATTAGTGTACTGCAGGATGTACATATTATTCAAGGACATGACTGATGAAGCCTAGACAAATCTATTTGCTCCATCAACTTTTGATCAGCTAACTTGGAAGAGTTCCATAAACTTTCAAGCAACAAATTATCTTTATATAGTAATATCAACTGTAGCAAGGAAAACTACAAAAAATAACAAGTAGAAAGTACTCAAACATAACAATTATTGCAAGCTGATGCAACTAATCATACTTAACATCATATCATATGCAAAAAGGGGGATTTTTGAAGGCACTGTTTAGCACTTCTCTTTTCATTCTTACCAGCCGTAATTATATTAGAAGCAAAAGGAAATCTATATATAAACAGAAACATGGTCCAATGTGATAGAATTTTACATTTAAGAGAAATAAGTATCGCTAAGGGAGTATCAGAATTCATAATAGTTATTACATGTATAAAGACCGATCCATTTGACCACAATGTTAATCATACTGCGGTGAACTACTAAAAGTTTAACTAGCAACCGTTTCAATTATTTAAAACTCTGCACCTTCGATTCTGTCTCCTAATTCCCTTATCTCATATTGAAGAATCAGCTCACTCGCAAAACCATTAATTGTGAGCAGCTTATAATGGTGCACAAACAACGCAAGAAAAAAGATTCTCTCAAGGATGCATGAAATAATATCGCATGGCATAACCAACTTACTCCACTTCCAGCCAGTCGATGGTTGTCGATTAAACTTAAAAAGCACTACTATTTAATAACATAAAAGCTTGATAACACTACTAAATCACCAAAACTAGAAATAGAATAGTATTTAGGAAAATGACATACACATGAAAAGGATTTACTATGAACCCCAAAAAGTTAGAAGAATCCTTACTTGTCACATAGCTGAAAATTTTTGCATTGTTTGCAAACCCAACGATTTCCAGAGACCATCAGGATGCAGCAATGCGTACATGCATGCTGTAAGTGTACCATGATGAAGTCCTCCTTCATGGGAGATATTGTTTCACCGAGCTACATAAACAAAGTAACCTTGAGAACCAAGAAACGGAAGCAGCAGCAACACTTCTACTTTAATATGTGCCGGGAAGAGAGAAGCACAAAGAATGAAATAAAGGCGTAAGGCGCAACATAATAAACTAAAAATTGTATATGTAGGTAATCCACTTAAACTTGTGATATTGCAGGATAATAACAACAATATCAAAATTGATAGATGCTAAAATAAAATTATCCCTGCTTATAGCACTGGAAAATACAAGCAAACTTTGAGAATTTGACAGCAAAATTACTTTGTGCATTAACAGCAAATCCTTTGATGCATTTCCAGAAAGATCAGTTTGGCCAGATGCCTTCAGAGCTCTTTTCGTGATCGTCTTCTTCATAGTTCCCTTCTTATGCTGTTTTCTCCCGTCCTCTTCTTGCTGTAGTTGATAAATCATGTCCTCTGCAGCACCAGGCCAATAATCTCCATCAAAGTATGGCAACCGAGCTGCAGTTACCTTTGCTTTACATTCGCCGGTAGACACAAAGAAATGGTCATAGAGATTAGTGAGGTCAACTACAATATTTTCCTTTGCAGCTTTTCTTAGCATGGACAAGTACCTGAAACCACCAAAGCGACAATTCAAGTGAAATAGTGGGGCATATTAGCTCAGAACTCATAACCAACAATCTCATAATCAAACAACCACCAAACTTACCACTCCCTAAGTTTATCTGACTTTGGTGTCTTCTGAATTTCTGGGTGGCAATACAAAATGTAGTCTTCCCCTTTCAATGGAGGGCAAGCCCATATATAACAGCTAGTGAAACCACGTTTTTTGCAGTATTCTAAGTATCCAATCTGAAAATAGAAGAATATTATGGATACTTGCACCAGAAATTGCAACTCAATATCTTGCCAATACAGAGGATGATAGCAATAGCAAAAGAGCAATGGGTCCAGAAACTTGCCAAAATTTCATGGTACACAAATGTCCGCAGAGCTTCTCCAGTCACTGCTTTAACCTCCGGCCTGAAATACTTAACTGAGTCCAGGTAAGATAGGTAGACTCGGCGATGATTAGGCTGCTGACATTCGGATCCAAATTCTTGAACATACATCCCAAATAGGCAGACTTCAACACCTTCAATTTTCTGAAATAATAGTACTACCTGGAAGATAGAAACCATTTGTACTATTACATAAACTAGATTTCCTTTGTTAAACACAAGATATCTAAGGAGGCATTTTAAGAGAACAAATCTCCAGTTAACTATTTACTGTTTGGTTACTCAATCTTCTGCAAACCTCTACCCACCCCATGACAATAGATAACAATATAAACGACAAGAATACTAATAATAAGAGGCCCAACCGGGAGACCTGATAAAGTTCAACTCAGTTTGTCTAGACTTCAATTCTCAAATAGAATCACAAATTAACAGCTTCCCCATTGATACAACTTTTGATATGCAGGTTCACATTTTTTTCTAGAATTAGAAGCAGCACCAAATGTAACTTATTCACACTAAGACTCTTCTAGATTCTTTCACATAAAATAAACTGAATGAGGTACTAGACTTCCAAGTTTGGTGGTCTTAATTGATATATGCACATAAGACGGACCTTAGATTTATATGGGTATTCTGCAGGATAATTTTCCTCTTGGAAAATTTCAAGAAACCGCGGTTTAACTTCCAACTTCTTGTCCACTGATGACACCACTCTTATAACAAGTGCTTCTGCTCCTGGCACCTGCCAAAGTTCATATAATAATAACAACAATCACATAAACTACAATACTAAGAATGAAATGAATAACATTACTAAATACGCACAGAATCAGTTAAAAATACTTGGTTACAACGGAAAAATAAATCCCAAAACATCTTATCCAATTTGGTATGCAAATGCACCTGGTATAACCATTTGATTTCTCACCTGTGTCTAGCTTCAATATTATTCGCAACTGGTGGAACTCTTCTTAATAGTTTCAATTCCAAAGTTTTTAAAAAAATGTGAAAATAATTAATGATATAACTTACAAAGTCAATTGCAGAATCCATTAATCATATTTAGGATAGGAAATAGGAAAGAACACAAACTATAATAGTTTGTGTGTAAATATTAAAGGATAAAATAAGAAAACGATACTTCATTAAAAAGCAGCAGACTTGTAAATAATTTTTAAGAAGCGATCCTTCGCAGAATTGGAAATCTTGCAAGTTTTACCACAAAATATCAGCTTATATGTTTCCTTAGCATCTCTCCAACGCATTGATAACAACTCTCAACATTGAAAAGAAACACATCTAAAGCAAACACCTCAGTTGAACTATCCTTCAAGAAGATCACAAAAGGAAAATGCATCACATAGTGCACACGAGTAACGGGGTCACCTCATCATAACTTTTGCCTTGAAGCCTTGCTCTGTCCTGCCTTTCTTGCTTGAGCTTTGCAAATAATCGCTGCTCCATGTGATCACTCAAAATTGTTCTAGGCAAATCCTTTGCTCCTAGAACAGCACTCTGCGGTAATGGCACACGTTCACCTCTCTCAACTTCTTCTATATAACAATTTGGACAAGTGTACTCAGCTTGTCCACCATCATTTCTTCTACCATTGAATAATGCACAAATTTGATGCTGCCACGCTTCACACTTGTCACATTGGACCCACTGCAAGAAAATAAATATTAGTATCTCAGAGGACTATGTGTCATGGGCAAAACAACATCTGTATATGTTAAAGTGGCATACCCATTCTTCAGTTTCCTCATCATTTTTCTTTTTCTCCATCCTTGCCTTTGGAAGAGCACTTCCATCAACTACAATGGTGTCGCCACGAGCCTCATTATAGCACGGAATGCAAAAGTAATGACGAGTTTCACCAGCTCCAACGGTATAATACATAGCATTCCTTTTAATGCGAGCACCACAAGGTGTACAATATATAGGGGGTGGTTCAAAGGTAAGCTTCTCGACTGCACATAACTGGCAAGAGTTTTCACTCATTGAATGCTCCATCGCTTGATTCTTTTCTGCTTTTGCTTTGCTCTGTGTAATACAACATGTAAATTTCATCAAAACGGTGAATCATACCTAAGAAGTGACTTTCTTGTACATCAAGCTTCATGAGAAGGTGAAGGCATAACTAGAGAGATAAAAAGAACCCAAAAGGAGCTTAAGCAAGAGAAGAAAGAAAATAGATAAATCATAACATAAAATGCTCCAACAACTTTCAGGAAATAATATAAAAATAAAAATGCCTGCTCGCTTCTACATCTATCAACTCAGTTATGTAAAAGCCAGAAAATGAAACTTGACTAAATTTAATGTGAGTTCATAAATTGTCTAGCTTTCTGGAAACAAATGCTTCACTCCAAATTTTCCATTCCTGGTCGGCTGCATGTTAGACTTATAGTTTATGTTGATGATAAAAATATTTGATGAAGATGCTTTCACTTTCACATGCAAATACTAACATACGGGGCCTTCTATGGCCATGAACTGCATACATGCATGTCCTTATCAATCAGAACAAAAATGCAGCCATCAACCCCATAAAATAAACAACACATAATGCTAACCTGGCCTACCCACTGTCTAAGACCTGTAATATGCTGCCGGACTTGTTCAGGAGTGAACAACTCTGTCAATGATACTCCCTTTATTTTCGGCTTGCCAGACTTGGACGTGTTCTCAGAATGTAATGGTGGATTTTCCATCTTAGACTGTCCCATTTCCTTCTCGGCTTTAATGACTTCCTGTATTCCAAATCCAGTAGAGTTTAGTTTTGCAGTAGGATCACCTTCTGGCCTCTGGATGTAGGCATCTTCCAAGCTATCCTTCTTCATTTCAATCATTTTGGAACTTAATTGTCCAACACTTCCTGAAACTTCCATTTTCACTTCATTAATTTCAGATTTTCTTGGAATATGAGGATCATGATGCTGTTCAGAATGCTGGGCATCCTGGATTGGAGGTTCTTTTATAGTGGACTTCAGTGCAACAGAAGCTCCACTTTCAGAGACAACAGACTGAGCTCCCTGTTCAATTTTCATGCGTTTAATAGAAGGCTGTAGATCTTCAGGAGTTTCAGCTATCATTTGGCTCGTCTTCGGGGTTGATCTTCCAGAAATTTCAGCATTCTCATATGATTTACAGGAACCATTGACAGAACCAGGCAACCCTGAACTGAAATCAGGACGAGCAAGTGCCTTTAATTGCGCCTGTTGCACATAATTCTTAACTGGAATACAAACAGGGCAGCTACCATCACGACAGCGCCTATGATGATTTACTAAAACTCTAGTAGCGCAGCAACGAGGATAAGAACACTGAAATACATTGCAATGTTCCATATGTCTCAATAGTTTTTGAACCGTCAAGCAGTTCGGCTCTTGGCATTTCCCTTCTGGAGCAGGACATCGACGAGCATGCCGCAAAAACAAGAGCCACCGCTGTTGGTTCTTGAACTGCCTTTCACGATTAAGGTTATTAGATCGAGATATGGCATTACTTGTTTTCGGAGCTTCTGCTGATCTGGGAGCATCTGATTGACCAATTACTGATTCTTCAGAGGATAAATTATTTAGCTGAGCTCCATCTTGCCCTTGCCCTGTTAATCTGTGATGAAATTCATCTTGCACATTTTGATCATGTGGGAGTCTCCCTGATACAAGAGATACATCTTGGGAATACCATTGACCACGCAATGTGTCATCTGGTTGCATGCCACTAGCAAGACCGCCAAAATCACTTTGAGGGTTACCAACAAATTGTTGCGGATGCAACAACTGTTGCATCTGATCTGAAGTCTGAGTTAGTGATGAACTCACATCCTGTGGACCAACTGGATGCGGCAGCAACTGAGTACCTCTTGACCGGTCCTCCATAGGGTTCTGTTGGAACTGACTCTGCATATCAGAGAACTGGAAGGGGTCAGAGACTTGTGAATGTAGAATTTCATCACGATGCTCAATCCCATGGGCAGACTTTGCCTCAGAAACTATATTGGATGACAGCTGAGATTGACCAAATGTATCATTCTTTAAGAAAACCTGGTTTTGAGTTTGCTGCCTTTGTGGGACCTGGTGCTGGACAAGTTGCTGGCGCTGAAACTGGTGAGACGGCTGTTGAAATTGTTGTTGTTGATGAGGTTGTACAAGATTTTCTCTCACTGAATACTGAGGGTGATAATTCATTTTGTCTGATTGATCAATTGGTTGAGGCTTCATAGTCGTTACAGAGTGTACATTAGGCTGATTATTAATCATCAAGGGTGAGGTTGCTTTTTGCATAGATTGCATTGATATCACATTCAAGCTCTGATTGTTCATCAGAGACCCAACAGATGTCGCAGAAGCATACAAGTTTCCAGACCCTGAAGCATCGGCAGCACCCATTCCATATCCATCACCTGTAAAGTAGAACAACTCCAGTAAAAATAAAATGTAAAAACCTCCATTGACATAAAATACACATATTATTGCACATTGTCTATTCTGCATTTGCATTTGCAACCACACACATGCACAGAAGAAAGGTTAGGGTCTTCAAGAAAGAATCAGTACCCTGCATTACTGGTCGCTGATGCTGGTCAAAGTGTTGATGCAACGGTTTGGTGGAGTTTCCATACATTGTTCCAGATAAATAGCCTTCGGTTGTTCCTGGACCATTCATCATGGACATATTGTTTCCCACCATTCCCAGCCCTCCGTTCAAGGGCCCATTTGATAATCCATAAGACTTTTGCTGCAATGTAGATCTTATTTCACCACCCATATGCCCACCAATATTGTGTAACATACGACTGTTTTGACCACCAACGTGCTGCTTTTGTTGCATAGGCTGTGATACAATTGAAGAGTCAACAGCTGGAAATGCACCAACATTACTGGATGACTCCATATTCATGAATGACTGGTTATCAGCATTGTTATTTACGTCATTATTACTAGAACTACTAAATCCAGGAGTAGGGATCATCTGACTTGTCATTCTCTGTCCACCCATGGATGTCATCATGTTATTTCCACCAGAATTGACTGAGAAAGCAGAAGATGAGTGCTGATATCCACCGGCCAAAGCTCCTGAAAGAGATATTCGTGAGGCAAGAGAGGAAGGGCAAATCTAATCAATGCCACAGCAGAAGACTAAAAACCTACTATCAGATGAACTAAAAGAACCCCCATATACATTACCAGAAGACCCATTTCCTGTAGGCAAGAAGTTCCCTGAATTCGCTGTGGAGGACGCAATTGTGTTTGAGCTATTATTGACAACCAAAGAGCTGTCCACAGATGGAGTCCCAACAAGGCTAGAATTTCCAGTTTGTTGCAATCCAGGGGTCGGAATCATTGTACCAATAGACACAGAGGGGTTAGCATGTGAGAACTGCTGGTTGTGATTACTCATAGGTAGACGTTTAATTAGAACATGCAAGCGACTTTCGAGAGTTGCCAGGTTTAGATACTCCTCCTGGTAAAAGAAAAATCAAACCAAGTAAGGGCCTGATGGAAAGTAATCCTTTAATACGACTGTCTGTTATAAGCACTTCAACAATCCTATAGAATTATAAAGCTAGACCTCATGAAAAAGTATAAATTCAATTAGAAACACTTTTATGTATACGTTCTAGAAAAAGAGCATATCTTATTCATAAAAGTAGAATAACAGAATGAAAATCTATCACACCGTTGTCGTGGCACTCTTGAACAAAGCCTCTTCTAGACGTTTTACTAAATCAATCATTTTTTTGTTGGGCACCTCATGAGATTGTTGGCGCCGCTGCATAAGAAATTCCCATCTGCAAAACAGCAAAGGTAAAACTTTAGCAGCATTTACCACATATGCAATCATAATAAAAGCAGTGCTTCTATGAAGTATGGCAGGCACTTAATTCCTGAAATATCAAAAACTTTACAAAAGAAAGATAGAGAAGAGGGAAGTTAAAAAAAATTCAACCAGGATAGCAACAGAGGAATGTTATATATAAAGCTGCAGAACTTGGATGCACATATGCTATATCGTGTTTTATAATTGACAAAAAATGTCTTAGTATGGTAATTACATAAAAGGAATGCCAAAACAAGGGTAGACAAGTCAAAGCTTACCATGAACAGGACTTGATAGTACATCAGGTATTTTATTCCTTAATATTGTTAGTAACAAAGAAAAGGTGATTATATTAAGGTCAAGCAAGACAAGTCAAAGCTTTCTAATTAATGTAACTTGGTGCCCTTTCAACATCCAGTTTTGTGTAACTTCAATTGAATTAGACAAGAAGAACACATAAATCCTTTTAAAGCGGAGAAACTACCAGGAGAAATAAATACTACTGCATCTTTAAACATAGATTTTTACAGAACTTGGTTTGCATTAATTTTTTCCTTTTTCTATTACATAGGAAATCGTAAATATGGCTGAAAAAGAAGAATCATGAATTAGTTATCTATAACAATCATCACATGACCATATGCCATTGAAGGCCATAAATAACAAGAAGACAAGAAGTCGTACATCTTTTCTTGCATATATCTGCGTGTTTTAACGTATTCAGGGTCAGTATTCAGGACACCACGATGGATACTGGGATTTTGCATGGGATTTCCATTCTGCTGCGGCAGCCCAGGCAACATAGTACCAGCTTGGTTTGGTACTTGTCCAGATATCTGCCCTGAATGGTGCGTTTGCAAATTCATTTTTAATGTGCGGTAGCAAACATGCACTTCGCAAATTTGAAATCAAACTTCCACCATGTAGACGTACAAACCAAATTAGCTGGACCAGTACGTCTCCATCCAGTCAAGTCCTGCCCAAAGTGCACAGGGAAAATGGTCCAAATACCTGTAAAGGCAAACCATAAAATATGAAAAAGAAGGAAGTTAGAATGAGAATCCACATTCAACTGAAAATTTCGCAAATTTCATTATGCATGCAGGCTTCTTCTGAATGTTCTGGGCAGAAAAGGCAGCAGGACAGTTTTACTGAATATGTTTAAACCAAAGGGACACTGATGCTAAATTGCAAATTTAAACATAATCGCATACTCTTTAGTCTGATGTGCACTGTTCAATTAGCTAGTCTCATATTTCCAACTGTCAAAGGTCGCACAAAATCTCTGTAAGATGAGAATTCCACCAATCATCCATAGAAAATTTCCCACTTTAGTTTCAAGCAACTCTTGTCATTCCGTTTCCAGGAAAAATACTAACTATACCATTCTCTGCCTCGTATCAAAGAAACACAGGATGTTACAATACGAAGTCGTATTTGAAGAAAGATTTTAATTTGAGGTAATATTCATCTGAGACCAGCTTCAGACAAGGTAAACCCACATTCATATGTTCCAAACAAAATAGAATGCTTCTAGGTGTCAGAACTCAAATAATAGCCACAGAATCAAACAGAAAACCAATCCTATCAAATCATTCTTAACAAACTGCTAACTACAAGCCCTACAAGTTCCACTGTCAACTCATCATATCCTCTCACCAGTCAGAAGTACAAAAAACAAACTCCCTAACTTAATATAGAAAAGACAGGTGATTTTGAAGAATATGGGACATTGGACTAAAAATGCAGTTCACAGGCATAAATGCAAATCCTGCCAGCACATTAGCAGCTACATCAGTTACACTGTCGAAGGATCAATGAAATAACAACAAATACTCCAAAAAGTTTTCACTTTACCAAGCAGGTCTGATGTCCATCTATTTCTGAGCAAACGAACTAGCATTTGATCTCCAAAAACTACACAATAAGAATACAAAAGAGTGCTAATTTCCTTACTAGAATCCTACATTTTAACTTGTCCAACATAAAACGAATACTAAACCAAAATGCTCATAGCATTGAATCACCGAGAATCTTGATCACATGCATAGCAAAATATAGAGAGTGCAATCAAGCCCGCCCACAAAATGTGCTGGGTGAAACTAATTGCACAAACGCGATCAACCCAAAATCGTGTAAATTTAAACATGCTAGGGTTCCATCAAATTGGGGGAATTCAATCTAAGGCATCATCAGTTCAGATTAAATACAAGTTGGATTCTCAAATGGGGCTAAAAAAAATTCAATTAAGGATTGAATCAAACCAAAAGGGCAAAATCCAGTGACCCACACAAATCAAAGACAGCCCAAAACTGAAAAGCGCAACGAATAGGCACCGAGATGAGCAGAACGAGTCAGGAACGACCAATAGATAAGCCGTGAAGAGCTCAGCAGGCAGCTAATGGCGGCGCCGAAGCTTGAACGGCGTCGTAAGCAGTTCTCGTTGGAGAACGATGATTTGCAGAAGGAACGGGGTTGATTTAGGAATTGGGCGTTTTGTTAATTTCTGAGTATAGTGGACCGTATTTAACTTGTCTTCTTTTCCCCTTTATTTTTAGTATACACTTTTGTAATTTCAATTATTACCAATGTAACACCTTTATATTGAAGAAATAATTATACTTCCTTCCCTTAAGGTTTGGTATAATTATACGTAAACTCTGTGTAATTTAAAAAATTACATTTAGCATTTTTGAAATTTGCTCTAATATAACAAATAAGTCCCTTCATTAATCAGGAACTTGAGGATATTAACAAAAAACCCGAAAAAATATATAAATATTAACTTCTGATTAATTTATACTGACTTATTACAAGTCAAATAAAATTTTTTTATAACCAAATTACCCTTATACATCTTCACACGTTAATGCATGTGAAAAGGCATATTTTCACCTAAAGGTAGTTTAATCCAAAAATAAATTACTTAACCAGCAATAAGTTAATAATCAGTCAATTGATGGTAAATATCAATTTTTTTGTTAATATCAGTAAACTCAGTGAATTTTGACTAACGGAGAGACTTATTTGCTAGGCGAAAACGCTATATGTAATTTCTCAAACTACAAGGAGTTTATGTGTAATGACACGAATTTTAGGATAGTTGAGTGTAACTATCCCTATTATGAATTGGCCCCAAATTTGAGAACTTATATCATTTTGACCCCTTTAAATCTCTATACATATTTTCAAATGCCCCCAATGTTGAGACACTTTTTTTAGTTTTACCCCCCATAAATCTAACAAACAAATTATCCCCCCCTCCCCCCTCCTCAATTATAGAGATTGACAAGTTCTCTCAATATGTAAGCTGAATCAAATAAAATCGTATAATAAAATCATCTTTCAATTATAGTCGAGTAAATTGATTTTGTTTAGGTATACATTATATTTGTCGTTCTCTTTTTATATATATTAGGCTCAAAAGTGTTCGAACTTTTGCTTAAAGCTCGAGCGTCATTTGAATACTTGGAGTTAAGTTTGAGTATACTCAAATTATAATTTTCAAGAAAATAAATAGTATAAAATCTATGGCTCAGTTGATGCCACCCATTCGAGTGCCCACCTAACTCGATGGGTGCTTGACATGTGGTAAAAGCGCACTTTAATTTTACTTTTACCTTTTTTTCTTCTTTATTGTTCTTCAGCCACAATAATAAACTTTTTATTCCAAACTAAACTAGTAAGTTTCTACGATTTAAATTTGTTTTTTTATATATATATATCTTATATCCATATTTTGTTTATATATTTAACTTTTCACAATGAAGACACATATTTATTTTTACCTAACACATAAATTATCTCTATTTTTTATTACCAAAATTTCACCAATGGAAGTTATATCATTTATTTTATGGTGCGTAAAATATATTATTTTTTTATGATGAGGAATTATTAAAATTGATAAAATACTTCATATGCATTTATTAAATTCCACTGAATATTTCAATAAAATATTACAAACTCCTTAAAAGTTATTTTAACTTGATTTCTTATCTAAAAAGATAAAATAAAAAGGAAAGAAAAATTAAGAAGACTCTCAGTTTCTTTTTTCTTAATCTTATTTTCTTTTTAATTTTGGATAAAAATAATGGATACAAAATATAGATATAAGATATATATATATATATGTATACAAATTAAATATTAAAATCAAAACTTTACTTCTTGTTTGTTATTTTAAATTATTGATAAGTAACAGAAAAAAAATAGTACAAAATTAATCAATAAATACATGTATGTAAAAATAATATTTTTGTATTTTAGGTACAATTTGGTAATTGGAAGCCAAAAATCGAAAATGAATTGAATACCAAATGGGATATTTTCACTTTTCATATTCGAAGTATATACCCCCTTTTCAATTTTAATACCCCATGTTTTCAAATCATCAGATTTGTTACCCAAAGTATTTTATTTTCATCCACCTGAGTATCCCCGTTTATTTTATTAAACCCAATTTTGGATGAAAAATTTAGGCGAGACCTCGCCTATGTAAAGACATGTTTGGCTTTCATTTTATTCAATACACAAACAAAATTCTATTTTGATTCATTTCGATTTTAATTTTATAATTGAGGACAATAATTTAAAAACGATACATATTTAATTGAATTTCTATAAAAAGTTACCAATTTTACTGGAAAAAGCACATGTTTTATTTTTCTCTTTTCTTTTTGCATGGGCACAACCCAAATATTGTCATACTCAATTTATCGAGGGTTTACGATATAATTTTTCATACTTTTCTTTTAATCATTTTAACAAATGATTTTTTTTTTTGGCTTTTTTTGATACAAGTTTTTTTTTTCATGAATGAACTACAGTGGCCTATTTATAACTTTAAATTTTGGGATGAACCAATTGAATATAACGCAAGACCGAACAGAAGCCAAAAAATGGTAATAAAACGAATTAATTGAATCAAGAATATTATTTCTGGTATTCTCATTCAATTTTCAGAGGCAGATATCTCTGACGAAAGTCGTAATAAACAACTTTCGATAGCAAGCTAAAAATAATACTAGAAAGAAAATAAGGAGATACTAGATTTGTAGCGAAACAGACCACCTTGCAAATAGTTGCAAAAACAAAAAGCTAAGAGATTAAAAAACAAGATTATTTAATTAGAGGAAGAAAAAAAAGAAAATATAATTAATATAATATTTTCGAAAGAAAAAGAATCCTAATCAGAAGGGCAACCTGAGGAAAAGTCTAACTTCCAAGATAAACTTAAAAATATCGAAGAATATTTTGAATATTCATCAACCTCTTTTTAATCGGAAGAAGAAGAACACTCTTGTTCATGTAAACAGGAAAAAACTAAGAAAAATCCACATCAAGAATTTTATGAATTAACGTCTAAATTCAAAGAAATGAGAACGATTCATTGATAATCATATTATTGAGTTACTTAGACAAATCAAAGATCCTGAACTCAAGTAATATATCCATGACATCCAAAAAGTTGTATTACTTTTTCCTCATTATCAAGTGCAATAGATTTTTTAGTAGTTTTTACTATCTACTTAATTTTCCAAAAGTCAAATCTTCCAAAATTATAAATTAGTCAGGGATTTACTTTAGGAATTATTCATTTATTTTTTAGATGCAACAATAAAAAAATTATAAATAACCAAAAATTGTCAGAAAACCATCCCTCATAACAAACAGAGCACTAGCTTAACTTATACCAATAGAATTAAAGCAAGAATCCTGATGAGCTTGAAACGAACCTTCCAACACCAAAATAGCTTGGGCCTCTGGCGAAAAGTTCCCCTCCATGCTCCATACCCGTTCAAGGATTTCCTGAGCTGAAGTAGAAGAATTTTCGAATAACAACCTATTACCTGCCCCCCCCCCCCATAAAAACCAACAAATAAGCAACGCATGGACGAAGCCCAAATCATCAAAATTTCGATACAGACCACGAAAGCAGGCCTTAGGATCAAACTGATCGACAAATATCACGGACTAAGGGAGATGTGAGAGGGCCCAGACAAGGCGGGTGAAATGGCATCGTAGTAGCAAATGAAGTAAGTCAATGCCCTCAACTCAACACCAAAGATACACCACGCCTTTAGAAACAACTTGTCGTTCGAGGTTGGAGGACGTAGGAAGCGAATCTCGACATACCCTCCAACCAAACAACTTGACTTTTGGGGGTACGACACCGCTCCAAATGAATCGCCAACTATCAGATTGTAGTTTCGATACATACGGGCAAAAATAAGAGTACGCGCTTTTAATCGAATATCGCCCTTGCTTCTCATAGTGCCAACACAATTGGTCTGAGTTACCATCGGCTCTGGTGATCCTCGACAATAGCCTCAACATCATCAACCCAAAAACAGTGTGAATCAAGAGCACAATCCATCACCCATCCACGTCCAATAATGTATCCACCATAGTTTCCTCGCGTGGAGTATTGGGCGTGGGAATCACCTAGAAAGACAGGGTCCGTAGAATCCACCTATCCTTCCAAATGCGAATGTTGCGGCCAAACCCAGGATATCACCTTGACCCTGCTACAATCAAATCTCACGCCTCAAGGATGCTACGCTAGGTGAACGAACTCCTTGGACCTGCCACCGCGTTAAGAACATCTGTAGAGGGGAAGTATTTTTGCTTAAGCATAGAGTCCGGATTCATGATAATTCTCCGCAATTGTTTAGCCAACATTGCTCGATTAAAATCCCCCAATACCTAAACCCAAGACCTCCCTCATTCTTACTAGCACATAACTTCTCCCATGAAATCCAGTGAACCTTCCTAGAATCTCTATTATGCCATAGAAAATCAGCCATCATGCTCCCAAGCTCTTGACAGACGATCGCGGGGATGAGAAAACAACCCATCACAAATGTTGGCATAGCCTACACCATGGATTTAAGCAAGCCCACCTTTCATCTTGCCATAGATTCTTGCACCGCCAACTCATTGCCCACACTTTATCTTTAAGATTTTCAAAAACTTCTTTTTTGGAACATCTAGACCCCAAGGATGCTAGCAAGGTCTTCTTGAAGTTCACCAAGGACGTTGCCATTAATACAATCGAGGACTTTTCAAACTCACCATCAAACCCAAAGCCGCCTCAAAGTCCCTCAGGATCCGCCCCACACATTGCATGGCATCATGTGATGTG
>NC_026152.1:2270508-2300073 GCF_000512975.1 Sesamum indicum
AAAAAAAAAAAAAAAAAATAACGTATCATTAGTGAAGAGTAGATGAGACACTCTAAGGTCACGCTGACCGGCAGCTACACTACGGATCTCCCCAAGCGTTATTGCCGCGGAAATGAGGTGACTGAGAGCCTCTGCACAAAAAAAGAACAAATATGGGGAAAGGGATCCCTTTGACGGAGGCCCCGTTGGGGGTGAAGATAGCCAAACTTTTGACCATTAAGTATAAAAGGATAAGACACAGTAGACACACACAAATGAATAAGAGAAATAAACCAAGTGTGGAAGCCTAATTTAGCTAGATCCCTATCAAGGAAAGTCCATTCCACGCGGTTATAAGCTTTGCTGAGATCCAACTTGAGCGATGCATGACCCTTCCATACCCATATCTTGTATGTGAGGTAGTGATTCAACTCGTAGACCACAAGCACGCTATCAGTAATGAGCCTACCAGGAATAAATGTTGACTAGGACTCGGATATAATATTAGGGAGAATAGGTTTCAATATATTAGCAAGCATTTTAGAGGCAATCTTATAAGTAATATTACAGAGGCTAATAGCGCAAAAAGTGGCTCATATTTTCAGGAAAAACACACTTAGGAATCAGATAATATAAGTGTAATTAAACTTGTCATCAAAGCGCCCATGATTCAAGAAGTCAAGAACAAAGGAAATAACCTCCGGCCCTACAATATGCCAATATTTCTGATAAAGGATTGGGGACATCCTGTCAGGCCCTGGAGATTTATAAGAGTACATTTCAGAGATAGCAAGCTTTACCTCTTTAGGTGAGAAGGGTTGGATAAGCGTCTCATTCATATTCTCGCTAACTCTCATCGTCCCCCTAAAACCTTGTCAATAGCCTCCTCTAATGGCTTAGACATCTGGAATAAATCAAGAAAATAAGAAGAGATAATATGTTGAATACCTTACCAAGAGCAGCACTGGTTACCATCCTGATTTTGAATATGAGAGATGGAATTCTTTCGTTTCCTAGCACTCACCCTCGCATGGAAATAAGGAGTGTTCATATCCCTCTCATTAAGCCACTGAGCCTTTGGTTGCTGTTTCCATAGAATTTCCTCTCGCGTTAATAGCTCTTCTAACTTACGATGCAAGCGCCCCCAAATGACTCCATCCCCTTCATAATTTCATTAAACGGATCCTTAGTAAGAGTCGCTAATCGTGTTTCAAACTCATTGACACATCTGCTCACATGGCCGAATCTCATTTTGTCCCACCTAATTAGCTCCTCAAGTACTCCTCGCAAGCGCTGCAAGATTCTAGCCCCAACATCTCCTGTTACCTCACGGCTCCAAAGGTCTTGGATGAAGGGCCTCACATGTTCTAATGGTGAAATTTTGATTTAACAAGTCATCTTGAAATTTTAGCAGCAGAATAAATATGTTGTAATGGTGAATTCTTCATTTAACAAGTCATCCTGAAATTTTAAAACACATTTAACAATGGCAAGAACTTCTTTTGCAACAGTAGCATAATTTCGTTGGGCTACCTTCCATTTTCATGAATGAAGTCTAACTAAACATTCTTGTTTATTTCATCAATTTATTTTAGTACTCCCCCAAATCCTATTTCATAGGCATCTATTTTTATTATTTTCTTTCAATTAGGATTAGCGAGTGTTAAGCATGGTAATGATTTAACTTTTTGTTTGATCAACTTAACTGCTTTAGTATGTGCATTAGTTCATTCTGGTGGATTCTTTTTAAGTCTATTATACATTAATGGCTAAAATTCATAAAACCCTCTCGTGTTTTTAAAAATCGGCTAAAAACTCATTTTTGTTTTAAAAATAGGCTAAAAATCCCCGTGTTTCTTAAACGTAGCTTAATCGCCCCATTTCCGTTAAAGCTAACTAATGCCGTTCATTTTTTTTATAAAATGACCGTTATACCCTTACTTAATATATATTATTTCTTAGTTTAATGATCGTTGGATCTTCATTGATCAAATATTGATCGTTAGATCTAATTAATTAATCTCAACCGTTGAATTTTCAAAATGAAAGGTCTAGATTCAACTAATTATTTAACTTATATTATATGTAAATAGTTTAAACTTAAAAATATATTATTTGTATATAAAAGAAACTAACTACCCACCCCAACCTAACCCCACCCCCCTTATCCCCTGCTGCCCCCACCCCCACCATCATTTCCATCGCGGCGGGGGATTTTTTAAACCATTAGATCTCCCCAAATGCTTTATCAAAACGAGTGAGGCCAGTCTCATTAGAATCGTCTTGAAGAAACAATTTTGATGGTGGTGGTTTGCGATCGAGATTTGACCGAACGACGATGAATTGACGCAAACATGTTCGGCGGCCGTGGCTTGAGCCCAGTTTTTCTGATTGACGAAAATTCAAATTGAAGGTATGAAAATATTTTCTTGAAAAGAGAATTAGAATGGTACCACTGCGGTCGAAAAACTCATTTGGACGGCCCCAGAAACTTAAAGACAAGTTTCCGGTGAAAAAGGGGGCCACTTCAGTTTTTTTATTTTTTTTAATTTTAATAAATTTAATCAAAATATATTTTAGTTAATTAAGAATATTTTAAATAATTATAATAATTAAATATTTTAATTAATTAAGAATAATTATAATAACAATGATTGTAATTAAATATATATTTTAATGAACTAAAAATAATTTTAGATTTAACAATTAACAATTATAAATTTAAATATAATTTAATTTAATATTTAATATTAAATAAATTAAATATAACTTAGTATTTCAATTTAAATTATAAAAAATACACAAATAAAATAAAAATGAAAAGGATATTTTAGTAAAAAACCTTAAGAAAAAGATAAAAAATAGTTTATAAAATACCCCCACATACAAAAAGCACGTGTAATGCACCTTTCATTAATTATTAACGATGTGTTTTTGGTTGAGTTTTATAAAACCTATGTTATACCCCATCAACCATACGTTGCTTACAGGGTTTTTTACGTAGTACCCATTGCTATAATCCATATGTTGGCACCGAAAATCTTACACACAATTATTTTACTGAAAAATAGTTCGTTCTTACCACTTACATTAATATATAAAAATTGCAACAATAACACATCCCATAAAAGATTAGATATTGTCATGATCAACATGGCTGATGTCACTCAAAGTATGTAATGACAGTTCTGCCCTTGCAATTGTGAGTCAATGGCAACTCTCATCATTGCAGATTCATCTGCTTAAACATCAAGTTCTTTATTTAGCAATACACACATACACATACATGTATATATACGTCCATGTATATACACATATGTGAATGTGTATCCATATTATACATATCATATATCGTCACGTCATTAACCATATGATCCATTTACGCTCCTGTATTTTAGTAAAATAGTATAAAATCCCTTTATATTTTATAAAATACAGCAAAAAATCCCCTCTTCATTAACATACTCGCCTTTCGTACGAGTTGGCTTCATTTCTTGCCTTAGTGAGGATTATACTTACGTATACATGAAGCTGTGTATACAAATATGTAGAATAAATTATAGGCATACATGAATTATGTACATAAATACATACATACATACATATATGTAGTATATCTATAAACACATACATATTAATCACCGAAAATTATTCAGTTTGCTCAGAGTATAGCCGGATTCCCATCTCTAAATTACTTCAGAAAATTCCCACAAATCCCAGTATTATTCCCAATCAAACCCTTTCCGACGTCAAGATTCCAATAAAAGAGCTTTGATTGAACAGTAAGCAGAGTTGATTCATCAAAACAGTCAATCATGAGGAAGAGGGAGAGGGAGAATCCATGTGGGGTTTGTGGGCACTACCACAAATACGAGGAGGGGGAGGTGTGCGGCGTCTGCGGCCACCGCATGCCCGCTGTCTCCGATAAATCCGCCGCGTCCTCCGTCCAATTCAGCGCCTTCCCGTCGGAGATCTTGCCCGAGTTCCTTTACTTGGGCAGCTACGACAATGCTGCCCGCGCTGAGCTTCTCAAGACTCAGGGCATCACCCGGGTCCTCAATGTAAAAGGATTCTCTCTGTGTTTGTGTGTGATTATATGTTTTTTCCCTTAATAATTTTTGGTACTTCAAAGCTTAAACATTTATTGATTCGGTTTATTTCCGTCAATTTGTCTTGGTAATGTTTAAACGTGTATGATTGAGTGTAGTAGCATATGAAATTTATTTCATATTGTGTAGCAGAGTATAATGACAGGATCGAGTCTTAAGTTGAATTCTGATTTTTCTGAAGTGAGGAAGTTGACGATTGGACTGCTTGTACAGATTTAAAGTTGTTCACTTTTTTTCTTGCAAGCAAAGAAAAGGAAAAAGAAAAATCAATTGGTGCAGAGCTCCTAAATTAGGCTTTTACTTGGAAATACAATAAAATAGCTGCTGAATAGTGGAAGCTTCTGAACTTTCTGTTGTCATTTTGGCGCTGTTCTATTGTTTTTCTCCATCTATTATAGTAATAACCTCTGGGTAAGATTCAAGTCAAGGCTTAAGGCGTTCGCATTTTGACTTTAACAGGAGTTTTGACTTGCATGAGAATGATTTCTTTGGACAAAGAACTATGTTATGGGTAATCCATAGTATTGTGCCTTATTTGCATTTCAGAAGAATGTTTGGGGAATGCGACAGAGAAAGGTTGTAACTTTTGTAGTCCCATTTTCATAGAGGATGTGCACAACCATTTACGAGCTATGTGAATATTTTACTCGAGACATCTTTTAATTATCTGCTTGGATTTTTTTCATAATATTATTTGTCTTGTCTTCTTTAGACATTGAAAAGTTTCCATAAATGATGCAATAGAAGTGATACGGAGTATCTTTCTCTCCGTGGAGAATTTGTGTTGTACTCTAGTGATGACTTAATTCGTTATTCACCAAGAAATAAGCTTTACTTCTGTTCTTTTTGTTTTTGTCCCATGCTTTGATCTCAGTCTAGTTTCTGTTTTGCCCCTTTTCGGTTTTTTCCTCTTTTATTGGAGCGGCGAGGTGAGCGTTAGGGAGCAGGGTGGTAGGTTACTAGGTGAGGAGAGTGATGATTAGATTACTTAGCAGAAGAATACACCTGTGATAAGGAAGATGGGATAGAATATGGATGACGCATAAATTGTATTCTCTGTGTCTTTTTCAGCAAGCATTACAGTTCATTGCACTCCACAATAAAAAATGCAGCTGGTCATATTTCTTTCTGGTTTTTCTTTTCTGATATCAAGTGACAAGTCCACAATTCCTGAGACCTCAATGCTTAATTTACATGCAGCATATTGGTTGTTTGTCGAGGAAACTTCAGGAAAAGACTTGACATGGGTAAAAGGAAGAATGGTAGGTAAGCGAACAAAATGCAGATTAAAAATTGTTACTATTCTCCAATAACATGTGCACTCCTGCAATAGTTCCCGTCTCAGTCTCCTGACCGTGGTCATTATCGATGTAAGCATTAGAGACTTTTGTAGAGTAGTGGTCTGCGTGGATTTTCAATGACCATGTTGCTTTCACTGAACTGGAGTTATTGGACACACTATTAATCTAAAAGTAACGTTATCACTGCTTAGTTGAAAGTTCAAAACATTCAGGATTGAACATAAATAAAGGATTCTTGGAAAATGGTGCTCTCTGAAATCCAAGATAGAAGAGCATGCTTAGAGAGTAGTTGTCTCTGACATTCTGTGTTTGTCAGATTGGAATATCTAAAATGGAGAAGCAGGACTGAGAAACTCTGCTAATAGGGTCTGTTTCAAAGTTTCATGCAAGAAACTTAGGCTAGTATTTATTGTCTGTGATATGCTTGGTGTCTGGGGAGTGCAAGAGTGTTATATGTTAAGTCTTTTCCTGTCAATAAGTGATGAAAATAACAGAGAGAAAATTGTGAGCATTCTTGTAGCATACTGTTCTATTCTCTACTAACTCCAATAGTCCTGTGATAGCCGTGGTTTCTGCCTTTGCAATATTCAAATAAGGATCAGAGGCTTTTCTTGAAATTGGATTTGCCGCCTGCAACGGTTTGCTATTAAGGTTCGTTGCACTAGGCTGGAGTTCTTGTACATGCTATGAAGACCTTTCAGAATTGCTGGTTTGTAGAAGTAATTTGATTTAGTGTAAGGTTGATAAGTCAAAAGATTTGGGATTTGAGATAATAAAGGGTGATTTGTAGGTAGTTCTCTCTGAAATTCAAGATGGTGCAAGGCACTTAAAAAGGTATTTTTCTTTCTGATTTTCTTAGGTTTCATCAGATTGAATTATTTAAAACGTGAAAGCCTGGCCAGGTGCAGAGAATCTTAGTCAGGTACATTATTGACTGTGATATGCTTGGTCCGGAAGAAATATATAAAGTACTAGACATGGAACTTTTTCTTGGCAAAGATGGTAGTGAATAGTTTTGGAGTTGTGTATGGGAGTGCACTCTGAAGGCCGTCTATGGGCATACTGGAAGCTGCCTGTTTCTTGCCACGCCATAATTGTAGTGAGCAAGCAAATAATCAGGCCTTTTCAGATAAGCAGTGGTTACCATAGGTAGTTGAGATGTGAATTTAACCTTATCAAGTGACTTGGGGGAATTTTACCTTATCAGAGTGATGTGAGAAGTACACCATTTTTAAAGTTTGGTATCTATTAAAATTACCAAGGAGGACCCTGGTACATTAGTCCATTTACTATTTGAATAACATGTGTCCTCTCTAATCTTGTTAAGTTTGTTTAACTGATTGACTAGTGTAACATGTAATGGCAATCATAATATTTTTATCTGATGGGGGGGCCCTTATGTTTGCCTGGTTGGCTATCGTTTTAATCATGTCAGTTTTCTCTTTGCTGATTTTCCTAGTCTTTTACACTACCTAAACTTAAACAACATGGTAGTTACAGGTCTACGTCTTGTTTCTGAACTATTTAAGGGACAATACTTCTCTTATGATGCTTATACCCTGTTAAAAGAAAGATTACATTTAATGGGACTTCCTTTTCTTTCTTCTGTTAAAGTTACGAATTTATCTGCAATGAGGTAAACAAGTCTCTTATTCATGTAAAGACTCACATTAGTGCACTTATTTTTGTGTAACCTTTCACTTTCATGAGAAAACTGGTTGGTGTTAGATTCACATCGAGACTTGTGTTTATTGGTGGAAACTCCTAATTTTCTTTATTTTGCTAGCATGTGACTGAAGATGTAATTACCCAACTGCATGGAATTTTCATGTAAACTTTCTTGATTTGGTGAAAAGTGCGCATGATCAATCTTTTCAGAGTCAACATTAGAAATACTTAATCACTTGTTCTCTATTCTGAACCATGGAAGAAGACATCTTTTTGAATATTAATGCTTAAATATTTCCCTCTGGTTAGTATCTCCAAATCTTCCAGATTAATGGGAAGGAAGCTTAATCGGAATAATAATACAATTGGATTTACTTTTACTTTTGAAAATTGACTTCCCTTATTCAACTAGTAGTTGCGAATGTATGCAGCCCTTGAAATCTTACTCCTATCCACCAACTTGCCACCAATTTGCTGTGACTAAGTTGATCATTTCTTATAAGGATTTTTCATTCCTTTAACAGAAGTTTATTTGGTGCAGACTGTGCCTGCTTGTCAAAATTTGTACAAAAACTCGTTTACATACCACTGTCTCCAATATGAACAAAAATTGCCATTTGATGATGCAATTCAATTTCTTGGTGAGTCCTTCAACTTTAATACTAATACATGTCTGCATTTTTTCTTCTTTCTTCAGAGTTTATTTCCTGCCTTTTAGAAGGTTAACTTTGTTAATTATTCTGATACACTGTTCTTGCGTTATTGATGGCACAAAGAGTCCAGGAATGAAAAGTTTCATTCGTACTCTTTTTAAATGCTTTTGATTTTTGCTGAAATGGTGCAGTAAATTCCTTAACAGCACAAGTTGCCATGCTCTTAAATTTTATTTGTGTTGTAAGCAACAGATGTCTTCATTATTATTATTGTGTTTCTTCTCATTCTTCTTAGTCATCTTCTTATTCTTGTCTTGCTTTGATGAGTTTCATCTATATATTTTCTTTTATGTCTCTGTATGCTGCAAAATCTTGCAAAACACAGCATTTCAGTTTCTCTCTCTCTCTCTCTCTCTATATATATATATATATATATTATTATCATAATTAATAAGGCTGACACAGAAAATATGTTTCATGGATATCTACTTCATCAAACACATGTCAAATCACTCGAAGTACCAGAAATAGTGATGAATGATGTATCTAGCGTAAAAAATTAAGGAAACTGATAAGGATCGACTCGAACCTGAAAATGATTTTCTTTTATAGAAATAAATGGCTACAGGATATGCTGGCTCTGTTTTGTTTCAGACCAGATGTTTATGTTTCTTTTCTGTGCCTCTTACAGTTGCACATCATATATTCAAAAGATGCCACAGGGTCTTGATGTAATGCATCATTTGTGGGTGGACTTGATATTCACTAAATGACATCAAGTCACATTCTCTATGTATCATTATTCACCTTATTTTGCTGGCATGCGTTGTGCAGAACAATGCGAAAAAGATAGGGCTCGGGTGCTCGTGCACTGCATGTCTGGCAAAAACAGGTGAATTTATTATCACAATCTGGGGCTCATGTCTGCTTTATTTTGCTCTTTCTTTTTTGGTTAGTCATTTCTGTTTGATTGTTAGTTACTGTTTTCTCATGGGGATTGGTGTATTTGCAAAGGTCAGATCATTTTCTTGTATAGTATTTAAGACTGCAATAGTATGCTGGCCAATCGTTATCTAGTAGGCGAGGCAATGACCCCAGTGGCATGCTGTCAACAGGGAAAAAAGGATCTAGTTAATTGCAAGAAACTTGTATACTTGCAATAATCTCTATTTCTAGGTGCTATAATTCAACTTTTCTGAATGAAGATCATCATCAGTTCCTTTAATGTGCATTTATTGTTTTTTGATAGGTCGCCTGCTATAGTAATGGCTTACTTGATGAAAAGCAAAGGTTGGAAACTTGCCGAGAGTTATCGATGGGTGAAAGAACGCAGACCTTCAGTTGAACTAAATCAAGGTTTAGTCAAACTCTGCCTTGCTAGTTTGTATAAGCTCCAATCATCTATAATCTAACCATCAAAGAATTTATTTTACTGAATAGTAATTGCTTAAAGTGGTTACAACAATCCTACAGTTGGATGGAAGAGGTTGATCAGTGAAATGTCAATCCATATTCTTTGAGCTGTTAGGTCCTAGGATTTGAAGAATAGGTGATTTTAACAGTAGCGGGTGTGCTGAGTAATTTGCCAAAGGATTTTAGACTGGTAGATTACCATGTAGTTGAAGTTAAGTTCCTTCTTCAAAGAACTGAGATAGCAAATACAGTTCAGGATCCATAAATGGGGTCTAACTTGGACCACTGGGTTTGTCTACTATTATCTCTGAGGATCTAATTTGGTTAGATTTATCTGAAATAAATGCAGTGATATCCGGCTATACAGATTAAATGGAATTCAGAAATCAATTTCCATTCATATATCTGCTATCAAACTGAGTCAAAAATTATACACTCACAGGGAATCACAAAATAACATGAATACCATACCCTTAAAAGTTAAATAAAAAGATCTTCCTAATTAAACCTCAGAATTGTCACCCTCCTCCTTGGTTGTCAATCGAACAAAAACTAAGGTTCAGTATGATTTAGAGGGAAAGAAGGAGAAGAACGTGAGATTAGTACATGCTCCATTTTGTTTCCACTGAAGAGTGGAATAGATTGGAATCCAATCCCTTTTAGATTGTCTGCCAAATTTACCAGCTGTATAATTCACCATCAAAATAGAGTTCCATCTTCAGAATTGTGATTGGTCGAGCAGCCTTATATTGGGCTTGGCTAGAGTTTAGTGCAAGACATCAGAAAGGGTAGGGGTGTGCCTCCAAGTTGAGGTAAAATATTGTTTCTCTCTCTAATACTCTTAGGTCTAGGTCTTTCCCATTTCTTTTACATCAGCCAGAACTGAATTGCCCACAGTTCTTTTTCTTTTTCACACTATTTACCATGAATAGAATAAGTCAGAGAAAAATAAAAAAGAACAAACTATATAAAGAGGTTAGTGTATGTGAATCACACACACACAACAAATGAACACGCTTGACAGACCATCATGTGAATTCAGCACACTGAGGTTATGACTTGGAGCTGGGTTCAAACCTTCCCCAAATATGTAAAACATAGATCAACATTCCAGCCACTAATTTATAGATCATTGTATTGGGTGGTGAGGAAGGACACCTGTTGCCAGGGCAAATTGATTGGGCCAGTTCTGTAAGGAGAATGTTAATTGGAAACAGTTTTTGGGCCTGCGGGACTTTGTGGTGGTTATTAGATCTGGTGAGTGTAAACCACTTTGGGAGTTGAAGCTGGGTAAGATCTTGGGACTTGGTACCGTATTCTGTTTTGCTCTTGTTTTAGTGGTGGAAGTCTATTTGATACAAATGAAAAACTAAACCACTGTTGTGAAGAGCAAAATTATGAGGCAATTTTGTTTTTGTGTCAAAAATTAACTGGCAGCGCTCTTATTCAAACTTTAGGATGATGACTCTAATTAGCATTTTGACTTTGGTATTAAGGATGTATTGCTATGATGCTTTAACTAACTTTATTTTCTGAATATTGTATGCTGGATCATTTTCCTTAAATAATTAATAGGCCAGTAAAATCATTTTGAAAGGACTCAAATATGAATTGGCTACTCTGGATGTTTTACATGTATGTTTCCATGAGTAACCGTTTCTCCAATAATGGAAAATATTAGAGTATTTATGCACATGTATGTATATATATGCTATTTGATTTAATACTTTATTTATTCATACTTAGTATCCTATCTGTAAAGTATCCCATGTTTTTCGAAAATTATCGCATCGAATTTCCACATTGCATCACATATGTTGATGTGATGGTGCATAAAGTGTATGGTGGTGATACTGACAGTTGTGAGAAGGACATCATGGAGTGGTGGAAAAGGTTGTGGTGGTGGCCATAGGCAGTGGGAATGGTTAGTGGGTGGTGGAAGACGATGATTGTAGCCAGCAAGTAATGGATAGGGATGGGAGATAGAGAATTCTGTGGTGGCGGATATGTTAATGCAGCTGAAAGATAGTTAAGAGTGTAAATATTTTTAATAACTTTTCTTCAAAACTGTGAAATTGTTAACCCAATAAAATATGTCAGAAGCTAGTTATTTGGATTAATACATTCATTAGATGAGGATTAATTATAAATAGTTGATTGGATGTATTTCCAGCTTTGCATATAACAGTCATGATGCTTACGCTATCCTGCATCAAAATGTTGTCTCAGATGAGATTGAGATGGATGGACTTCTTTTAACCATAGCTGCATTCATCACAATTGTAGTTGCAATTTCTGTCCTGCATAATTTAAACCCCTGACATGTTTCTCTTTGATGCCTTTCAGACGTCTACCAGCAATTACAAGCATATGAGCAAAAGATTTTTGGTTCAATCGAGAACAGCGGTATCGGCATGCCGAACCTATCGCCTTCCAGTCTGGGATCCTTCAGCTTTGGCTTCTCAAGGCCAAACGATCCACCAATTCCTGTTCCTGTTTTCAGTAATATTGGCGGTGCCTCAATATTTTCCCGTCCCCAACTTGATATCCCTCCTCAGGAATTTACTTTTGGAGCTGGGCCAACTCAGAAGAACACTTCAGATGATGCTTCTTTTAAAACCAACACAAATACTCCTGCTGTTAACGATATCACCATGGATGGTTCTTGACGATTTAGCTTCTGATCCTACATTCCATTAAAACAGAGTCATTGGTTGAAGGTCAGGTTCGTCTCCAGCCCTTAAGTTTCTACATGAAAGCTTATGCAAGGTGGAAATACTGATCGCCGAGGTCCCGTGGAGCCTGTGATGTACTGGAGTGTATTAGACAACACCACACCTCATTCCTGAGTCTATATACATGCAATCCCTTCAGGATTTGTGTTAATGAATTTGAGTTGTTCAATGATGTTTGTTTGGACAGTATAAAGGACCAGCTACAATGCCTTGCCTCCCTTACTCAAGTGAACTATTTCTGGATGACTATCAGTATTATCTCATAAGCTTATAAATTTCCTCCTACTATAATTATCGGCATCAGATAATCAGCTATTACCTGTTTCATGAATGACAGAATACGTCGTCTCCACCGGTGGATTGTCTAGATATAAATCGTTCACATTTTTGTAATGACTAGCAGACATTTCTGCAGCATCTGGTTTCTTACTGAAAATTTCGTGGCAAGAATTTTACATATGAGGATGCTATTGGGCAGTTTTGGCTGAGATAAAATTTGATCTACTTGGTTTGAATGAAACTCTAAAAATCAGATTTCTAACAGTCCATAGAAGGAAAACAGTGAAGTTACTTAAAGATCACTATATTTGAAATTACAGATAGTATCAAACCAGTGTGCACATATTACAACCTCAGACCGCAAAGTCCAATCTCTTTATTTGCTGCTGTTGTGTGCATTGACAGTGTTATTCCATTTCTATTCAAAAGTCATGCATCATGTAGCATATGTTTCAAGCGATGATTTGGCGAGCCACAACAAGCCTGGATCGTTTCGCTTTAACATCAGGAAGGCTTCAGCCTTTCCCCATTCGTCCATAATTACATCTTCAGAGAAGCCAATCAGTCTGAGAATGTCAACAGCCGCTGCAAGAAGTGAATTTGCTATTTAAAAGGCTGATAGTCAGAGAGACGGTGTGCGAATAAATCACTTTCTAAATCCACTCAAATTCCCGGAGAAATGATATTGGCAATACCATGAAATCAAAATGCCGGGCTGTCGCACCCTTATACACAAGTTGAAGATACAGAAAACTTTCCATAGTCAACAAAATCAAACGTGCATAGTAGACATACTAATGCAGAACAATGCATGGAACAAAGAATTAAAGAGTCATCATCGCATAGATGCACCAATAAGGGTAAGCTTCAGATATCTTAAACGAGTGTGTTGTAATGCTGTTGTAGTCTATTTAGCCCAGGGTTCAGATACCAAGAGTTGGTTGAGACCAACCTATTTCTCATGCTTCCTTTTTAAGGTCTAGCTTTTCGAAAGTAATTATTGCTCTAGAGGCTCTGAGGATGTTTTGCTCTTGTAATTATTATTAAGCGATCTCCAACACCTGAATCCTACACCAAGTGGAACTTTTAAAGCGTTTCACCCTTCCACACGGAAATTTAATATGCATGGTTCCGGAGAGTTGAGAGTTGCCAGAAATGACAAACATGCAGACTCACTATCGCGGCAATATTATTATTATGGTTATCCAACAAGAATCCAGATATGCTATGGAAAGTGAGTGATATCCAAATTCCAGGTGAAATCAATACCTTTGTAAGTAATAATGTTCCTTTGTATCATTGGGTTGGCCTGCAGCAAGCTAAGAACAAAGTTAGAAGGTACCTGGAAAGTATGGAATTAGAAAACTGCCATACCGTACCTTTCTCAGTTTTTTGAACTTCACTTCATCCGGGTGTTCAATCACATTACTGCAGGCATTTAGAAAAAGGGAGTTTTATGTAAAGCTTTCAATGCAAAAAGTACATAAACAAAAGTCAAATGAAGAACTAAAAATAACTAACTCAGATACAAGGTCTACCGTATTATCTTAATCAAAGTTTGTAGGACGGTTCCAGTCTCGGAGGGCTTAACTTCGGATTTTAGTGATTGAATTGCACTTTGCAGGCGACCACAAAACAAAGTAACAGGGTCTTGGATTATCTGCAGCTCTGTATCATCAGGATCAGGTTCGACATTTTGGATCCTTGGTATTGCCTTGCCAGGATCATACTCTGTCTGCATCTCTTCTGCAAGATAATCATTTGAATGAGGTTCACCAGGAGCACTACTGATGTGACTAGGCAACTCCGTACTTGTGGGCATAAGGAAGTCCACTTGATCAACTCGAGCTTTGTTCTGAAATCTCAGATCATTTGGTTCTTCTCCAGAATCGTCAAGTTCAGGTTCCAGAATGGCAACACTTCTTTGTATTTCCCCATTGGAATTTGGTCCAATAGGACTAAACCCTGAATTCTCAGGATTAGATACTTCATATCTCTCAATTTCTAAAGCAGTATCTGTTAACATATGGCTGTCCCTGGACTCCACAGAAGGCTCGAGAACCATAGATTCATGATCCTCGCAGTCATCAGGATCAGGCTCAGCGATTTTCTGATTGACATGGACCACAGGATCTGGCACAGCAGTCAGTTCCTGCACCCCATCTGTACCGTAAGAGTCTACCCTCTCCTTCAAGGTTATAATTAAATTAGGCTTTGGGCAAACCAAACAATGATCATCAGAGTTTCGTTGCTTTCACGTACCTCAGATGAACTTGACAGCATGGTAGATGTATTGGCTAAACGTTCCAAAGCTGCATTTACTGAAGCAGCACGAGCATTTTGAAGAATATGAGCCTGTCCTCCAAGCTTTTGTGATGAAGTTACATGGCTCCTGATGCCGAGCTCTTCCTCATAATATCGTGAATGGGTGATCCCACTCAAAGTATGGCCTTTTGATTTAGACCAATCAAGGGTAGCAGCTTCTTCGTTAAGCTGTTAAATCAAAATATACATCAACTGTGACCCTGAGTGCATACTTCAACTTACGACAGAGTGTTTCCAGAAGATAGCTCATTGAGAAACAAGCAGTTGCGCGAGCATACACAGACACACGTAAAAATGCACAACTTATATACACATACACAGACATGTGTTCACATATATATCCTAGATCTACGCAGATGGGATATAGAAAGGATAATAAGCATTACCTGTTTATCCAGAGCATAGAAGTTTGCATCATGCTCACCGAACACCATGTGTGCCTAGAAAGATGATAAAATTTGAATGATATTCAGCTCTTTTGGAAGTAGTAGCTGTTAACATGAGGAAGATAAAGACAAACACCTCATTCTTTTTGGTAGAGTAAATTTAAGTAAACGTACTAGCTCATGCAAAAGAGTCTTCTTAATGCTTTCATATTTCCGGAAACCCTTGAGGTCATCAGTTCGAAGTCTCAGTGATATCTCTTCTCCATGATTCTACACATAATCATCCACAAATAACTTGAGAAAGAAATGATAACTGAAAAAGGATACAGGAGATTTGAGGAGAGCACCTAAAGGGACACGTGAAGATTATTTGCAATAGAATGAAACATTTTCTCAAGAACCTCACCTTGTTGAAACCAAGGATGCACTTAGGACTCACTCCAACATAACCAACTGGTGCCATCTCAGTCAAAATTCCCACCCGCCAACGATGCTTTAAGAAGTCCAATGAAAAGAGAACTTATCACGACTGGTAAAAAGTTCAAAAAGAGGTTTGTCACACAAATTACAAACAAATAATAGAAATACATTTGGATATACCTTATTCATAATTGCAACAATTCCTGGATCTGAAGCAAGCCTATGCAGCAATTCTAGGGCCCTTGATGCAGGAGGATTTAACTGCCATCGCCAGACAAGGTCAAGGTCAGTTCGTTAATATTCGCATTCTCAAGTGTAATTACTTTTCTCATTGATGGATAGTGGGGTGATTCTATAATGTGCTGGATGCTAAAAGAAAAAGTGGATCAGTTAGCATAATAATGAGGCCAGTAGCATGGAGAAGTTAAGATCTGGTTGATGTATCACAGAAAACTTTTACCAACCTTTTAAGAGCAAGATACAACCCAGACCTTCAGCATAACAAGGAAATTAAGAGAATCCTAGCCTGGACCTCCGATAAACTAAACATGCCAAGATATGAGAGTCCTATATTTTTTCATGATTATCTAAGCACAAAACAAATTTGTTTTCTAAATCATGCATGAAGACCCAGAAGAATTTAAAAATAGTTTCCCAAATTCTCAAGATTAATTCATGTTTCCATGTTTGTGATATTGGGTGAAAGTAAACGAAGCAGAAATTCGAAGGTGAAAACAATGAATAACATCTCTAGGTCCTGTCTGTGAACTGTGAAGTGCATAAATCCCAACTAACACGCAACTTCCATGTTGTGGATTGCATTTTCTATTATCAAATCATTTACATCTTTGAAACAGAAGTATATAGCGAGAGAGAGTCTTCCTAGATGAACCACAATTCTGAGAATCATCAAAACACAGATTGGGTTTATGTAGACTTCTTCGAGCGGATTAAGCTGGAAACAGAGACGCTATTTAAGCAGGTTAAGAGAACTAGAAAACTTTAATCTCACATTTTCCCCCTCAATGCTATGTAAGTATGGAGGTACTCATGCCAACACATCTCCCAGCCAAAACTACAAATTTGATATTATCAGAAGAGTTGTTTGCACCACTGAAGGAAGTTCGGACAGAAAGAATAACATCACTAGAGTCCAATAAACTTGTGAACCAAGGTTCCATCCAATGGTCCACGATAGCATAATTAAACTAGTGAAAGTCGATTATGTAATAAATAAAATAGCAAATGAAGGAGATTTCTAAAACTTTACCTCTACTCCAGGAAGACTAAGTGTTCGGAAATCACCAAAAATATAAGGTCCTTGAGGAAGTCTTGGCAAGGCATAGGACCCATCTCCATTTCTCTGCTTTAATCTTTTCTCTTCTTCATCAAATCCAGCAATCCTGAGATCCACCTTTGCATTTTCTAGGACTTCATCCACCTCATTTTTGGGCACTCCCATCATTCTAATAGACCTTCCCTGAAAGAAAAAGCAAATAACTAACTGTTATGAAAGCAAAGGTCAGTTGCAAGAGAACGCAAATCGTGGGACTCCCTTCAGGTCTTTAATTGTGTCTCAATAAATAAGTTTAACATTTGCTTAATCAATATGAAAAAACTGTAAGAGAAATTAATGGCAAACTGTGTTATCAGCCAAAGTGGTACCACAGTACATATACATGATCTGTTCTAGATACATGCAATTTCACACTTCCATGTATTAATGCTAATAACTTATTGTTCACTATAAGAACATAATCATTCAACAAGACTCCACTTATTGCAGAACCTGGAAGTGGTAAGACAATTAGTCCCAAGCATCCTAAACCAAGATCCAAGAAGTTACCTACATGAACCTATGGCTTCCATGTCATCATATCAATTCTTGATGCGGCTACTGCTGTACTATGGTAACAAACTTTCTTAGAAGATTATATGCTGGAAAACTAGACATTCAGATACCAATTCTTGCTTGTTGAATTAGGTATTTCGATTCGGCCCAGTAAAACTGGAATTTTGTGGAGGGGAATATACTTTAGACCAGTCTGTTCCACCAAATATACCAAGTTTTACCAGGGGACAACACTTTGGTACATAACCAGTTAAAAGTTAAAAATATTTTCTATCCCATCTTTTTGGACTTACTATACAAATTATAAACTGCGAACAGTAACTCATCCAACAATTGTGTTTTAGGAGTGAAGAATTGAGATAAAATTCACAGCTATTGGACTAGCAAAGTGCATTAAACTGAGGAAATCTAATCTGAAAGTGAAAATTTTCCATGCATACCTCATTTCAGGGAGAAAATTCCAAAATTTTGGCAGAAAATTATTAAAACTTACAACTCAGAACCAATTAGTTAAAATTAATTATTAGTTCATTTGTTTTGGCTTTCAACATCTGATTTAACTCAGTGGCCAAAATACGAAAATGACATGCAAGCCAATATTAAATTAATGGTACAGTTCATGTTTCACACTCTGCACTTTTTCCAACAATTTTCTCATCTTTTCAGCACTGTTCCTCTACGCTAGAGTGCCGCTCGTCAAGCTACCTTTGTGCATTGTCCTCAGACACTTACCAAATCAATTGTGAATTCACGATTAAAGGTGTTCAGCTATGGAAAGCTAAAACCTAGTCGAGCGCATATTAGACAAATTAAGAGTTCATCAATAAGATGTTACAGATGGCATATGGAGTATGGATAAGTTCTGGAACCTTAAGAACTGATGCTGAATCCAAGCTTAAACAAGAGTGCTCATTAGAAAAAGGATATAGCAATTTCGAACTTTTCTCCATGCGAACAAGTAGCCGCAAAGTATCGGCCTTGACATTTGTGAGTTCTTGTAACTTTTCACCCAACTCTTTCAGAGGAGCACTTGGATTCATCTCAACAACAAACTTTTGTCCTCTCCATATAACCAAGCAACTATGCAAATCCTGCTGCTGCTCCATGCTCTGTCTAAACAACCAGGCGGGGCCTAAGGCAATGAATCAAAAAGCTGAAGTGTATTACTACAGTAAAAGAGCTTCTCCTTTTCACAACAATATACAAGTAGCAACCGTCACCCCCACCCACCCAAGAAAATAATTGAAAACAAGCCAGTAATCTTTACAACAACCAACAGTAGGTTTTAGGATCATCAATCCATAACTATTGATTCTACTCAATTACTTCATTAGATTATTATTTCTTATGTGCATAGAGTTATCCATACTCTACTAGAGATAATAGAGCTTTAATCTTTGAAAAATCCGATCAGTAAAAACAAGACAAAATCACAACTTGCAGTCAACTCACTTTTCGAAATTGAAATGCTACTGGCTCAACTTCAAAACCTAGAACAAATTCGAATTTCTCCAGTTGAAAGGAAAACGAGTCAAAACCTTCAAAAAAAAAAAAAAAGGAAATAACATCGCCAAAATTTAACACAGAGAACAATACAACACAGAATTCAAGATCAAACACCTCAATCAAGTAATTTACTAGACAATCAACAACTCATAAAATCACATTCGACCAAAAAATCTAGAGAATTCACCTCGATTTCGCAACCAGAATTTTCACAAGAAATGATATCATAAAAAATTCAACCCAGAGAACTGTACAACAGAGAATTCAAGATCAAATTTTCACACCTTAATAGCAATTCCCCAGACAATCAACAACTCAGTAATTCATTTTCTATTAAAAAGGTCGAAAGAATTCACCTCAATCTCGACTATCTGATGATTTCTTCTTTCTCAAGACAGAGAATCAGCGGGTTTACAATAAGAGCGAAGAGGAAACCAAATATGGGAAACAAAATATCAAAAATGAAATATATATAGACAAGAGATGGGACGCGTACATTAGCATGACCAGGCAGAGAGGCTACTAACGTAAGCGATTGGCGCTCATGTAAATGTGTGGGCTGACGCAATGGTTGGGGAACAATCTGGAATCTAAACCAATAGGACTAAACATTTAGAAATAATTACACTTTTCTCCCCTAAATTTAGTATAATTACATATACATTTTTTGTGGTTTGAAAAATTAAATCTAACACTCTTCAGATTTGCTTTCATTTAGGTGTAATTTTTCAAACCACAGGAAGTCTAAGTGTAATTATCCCAAAAGATTATAAACGTTGCTAAGAACATATTAACATACTTATTTATCTTTATTTTTCTCTATTTACTTTTATAAAACACAACAAGACACTAAGAAATCCGAACTCTATGATTGCTTTTTATTTTTGTTTCTAATAAAAGGTTGCAAATTATATTTAAAATTAGAGGTAAAAGATGAGTCAAATCGATTTACAAGCAGTTCGAACTACAGTTGAGATGAATTTTCTTGGTCCTCTACAACTACATTAGCCTAAGTTAAGAGAATTCATTTTGGGCCTTTATGTTAGCCTAAATCATTTTTAGTATCCCATGTTCTAACCTCATCAATTTTGGTCCCTAAATTTTTTTAAAATGATCAAAGTTGGGATAATTGCAATTTTGATCCTCATAAACAATAACTTATGCATTTTTAGTCCTCAAATAATTTGAGGTTACAGTTTTAGTTTTCAAACTATTATATCTTTCGGCATTTTTGGTCTTTCCTCTAGTAAAGTCGTTAAAATTGGTGGAAATTTTCATTGGAAGGGGAAAAATAATAATTTTTCTCCCTTTTCAAGATTTGGTCTAATGCATCCATTTTTTTTTTTCAAGTTTCAAGAGAGAAAAGGCCAAAAAAATACAAATTTTCTATATAATTTTAACAAAATATTGGCAGTAACTTGTTTTGTGTATAACACAGTACCTATAATATATGTATAATGCAAAAAAAAAAAAAAAAAAAATCCATACTGATATATCTTAGAATTTTCGAAAATATTTTTTACGGACCAATATGCCCTATGAATGATTTACTTTACCCATTCTCGAATTTAAAATTATTTTCATACGTCTTTTTCTTTAAATCAGCATGGTTAAAGTAGTAATTTTCAGTGAAATAACAAAAGAGATCACCGGACTCATTGGATTTGCTGGAGGCGTAAAGGTGCTGGTGGCTTGGGGTTTCGGCAGCTCATAACTTTTAATGATGCCTTGTTAGCCAAACAGGCGTGGCCTATTGTGTAGCACCCGCTATTCGGATGTCTAACTCTCCAGCAGAGCTGAAAGTTTCTTCACTCATTGATCATGATCCTAAAGAAGGGAATTCAGAGCATTATCTCTGAGCTTTTCCACCCATCGGATTCTTGACTGATTCTAGCTACTCCCCTGGCAGACATGATAGACTAATTTGGCACTCGGACTCCAGAGGCTGTTTGACGGTGAACAACGGCCACCATCTTGAATGTAAACTTTCAAAATCAGGTGCACCTTCCTCGTTGGGCGGATTTCCTTCGGATTGGCATAGCAAAGTTCCTAATAAAGTGAAGATATTCAGCTGGAAATCATGTGCTCTGCCGACTTTGAACAACTGGTGAGTAGTAGAGTTGAGGTCTCTGATCACTGCCGCCTTTGTACCCGAGCTGGTGAGTCTCCTGATCACATCTTAGTTACCTGCTCATGCGGCTGACAAGTCGCATTATCCTTTCTATCGTGGAGGATCGTTTCTGCGAGATATAGTTGCTTGCACATCTAGCCTGCACTACCTTGTCCCCGAAAGAATCAGACTGGTTTCTGCTGATCTGTTGGGCAATTTGGAAGAATAAAACAAGTTGCTAAAGGAAGGAAAAGGCCAACAGGTTTCGGTTATCGTGCTTTTGGCTAACATATGTTTTTCCGAATTTAAAGAGTTTAGTGCTAGACTAGTTCCTTTGACATCGCCCCAGCGTAACAAATCTCGTTGGCATGCTCCTCCTAGCGAGTTTGTCAAAATCAACTTTGACGTTGCTGTTTCTCAAACTGTCGCCAAGAATTTTGAGGTTGTGTTTTTAGCTTAGAGGACTTGTTGTTTTATCCATGCTGCTGGTGCTGGTCGGGCTGAATGTTGGGGTAGATCATGAGGTGTTTGTTTGGCGTATAGGAGGGCTAACAGAATGTCATCTTGAGAAAAGACTGCATGAATATAATCTCAAGGCTGAATCGTGATGAGTTGGATAATACAGTGCTTGGACTGATTGTGTGATGTGCCACACTTACCAATACTATTATATATTGTTGACCAGCACCCTTTTCGTGTTCTTAGATTGAAATCATATAAGCCCAACTGACAAAAAGATCCAAACTTTAAGCACAAAACATGAATTTGCTAGCAGACAAGGTATCAGTATATTGGAACAACAATAGTTACTGTAAAATGTTATCACCAAAAAGTTATATAGTGTTTGGTTTTATTTTTGGCCCATCTCGAAAAACATGGTAAATGTTTGCGTTGATTTGTTTTGGAAGTTTTGGTGGTGTTTTGAGATGTTTTGAAACAGTGCCTCATTTGTTTTTGGTCAACAAAAGTCTACACCAATTATAGGACATACAACTAAAAAAATTATATACATACTCATACATATATATAAATATATATAAAAGAGACATGATGTGACAATGAACAGCATTTTTTGTCTCCCACTAAACAACATCAAACATACCATACTTATTTTATAGGACAAAATGCATAAAACCCCCTGTGTTTTAAAAAGTCTGCAAAAAAAAACTCTTGTTGTAAGAATAGGTTAACAGCCCCTCTGTGTTTTGTAAAACTCAACTCAATTTTCCCTCTCCGTTAAATCCAACTACCGGTGTTAAATTTTTTAGAAAATGACCGTTATACCCTTACATATTATATATTATTTTTCTTATTTTCATGACCGTTTGATTTTCTTTGATCAAATACTGATCGTTAGATCTAATAAATTAATCTCAACCGTTAGATTTTAAAAAAATAAAAGGTCTTGATTCAACAAATTATTTAACTTATATTATATATAAATAATTTAAAAATTTAAAAGTATATTATTATTATATATTTTAAAAAAAAATAACTACCCCACCCCACAACCCCGGCTCCCCCCCCCCCCCCACACAAACATGTTCGATGGTCGTGACTTGAGCCCACTCTCTATGATTGACGAAAATTCAAATTGAAGGTATGTAAATGTTCGTCTTGAAGAGAGGATTCGAATGGTACCATTGGCCGTAGGAAATTCGTTCGGACGACAAGTTTTCAGCGAAAAAGGGGCGAAATTGCAGTTTTTCTTTCTTTTTTTTAATTTTTTAATTAATTTTGATTATATTAATTAAAATATATTTTAGTTAATTAAGAATATAAATAATGATAATAATTAAATATTTTGGCTAATTAATACTAATTATAATAATAATTATTGTAATTAAATATATATTTTAATTAATTAAAAATAATTTTAGATTTAATAATTAACCAATTATAAAATTATTTGAATTTAAATATAATTTAGTTTAATATTTAATATTAAAAAAATTAAATATAATTTAATATTTTAATTTAAATTTAATATGGCAAAATTTAATACTTGTTTTTTAAGGTGAGAAATGACAAAAGAAACACACAAAATAAGCCAAAAAGCCCTTTGTATGTTATATAGACCTATAAAACGGTATTTTAGTCCAAAGTGTCATTAAATATGAACCTAAACTGCAAAAAATGACTACTAAACGCAGCAGACGCGCGTCTCCTCCACTTCCCGTTAGTTGCTAACAGAATGGGGATTTTTTGCTGACTAAAACAAAATAGGAGGGGGTTTTTAGCCTATTATGAAAACAAGAGGGTGTTTTTTGCATATTTTCTAAAACATAGGAGGGTTTTATGCATTTTGTCCTTATTTTATATTATCTCCAAGAATAAATCCAAACATACACACTATCTCTAACACATACGTATTTATCTTTATTTTTCTCTCTATCTCCACAGAACACACCAAAACAAGTTAAAAATAAACCCAAACATATTGGTAGTGTTTCAAAAATTTACTCGATTAATCTCTCCTTACTGGTATTCCATCCCGGATCTTGGTTCATTGTAGACATCTTACTACATTTGTTGTTGAATGAGCCAAGTACTTGTTAACCATCTATTGTAGTAGTGTGGTTAGAAGAAATCTATAAAATCGAGAGTTCGAAACCGGAGGTCAAAATAGGGTATGAAATATATAGAGGCTTAATTTTATTTCAAAAATATGTTAGGTCTGATTAAGAGCATGTGATAGGATGATCAACTTTTATCATAAAAGGTGAAAATGGTCAAATTGTACTTAAGGATCAAAATTGCTGCTATTTTGAAAGATAGAGGATTAAAATCGCTATATCCATTAAAGGACCAAATTGCCAACCCGTAAAGATATAGGACCAAAATTATAATTAAAAGTTTCAATTTGGACCGTCAAAATATCAAATTCACCGAAAGCCATAATTTAAGTGCCGACATCACTGATGACATAAAATTTTTCGCCAAATGGTTGGAAAGTACTAAAATCACTATAATTTTTAACGTTATAGGATCAAATTACAAATTTTAATTTGAACAAGACCAAAATTGCCACCCGTTTTAACTTATAGGACTAAATTATATTTTTTTATATTCATCATAATTTTTAATTATAATTAATAATTTAACCTCACATACAAAAACAATAGCAAATAACGGAACTAATTGATTCATTGGACTACTCGACCTGTTTAGGTTATCCAATTATATGCTGATCTTATATGGTCAAAAAAATGTTTAACAATATTTCCATTTAGTTCCCCTGGCATAGGATTCGCTAAATTCCAAAAATACCCTGATCTAATAGCTAGAAAGCATTTTACACAACTTTTATATTTGGATGAAAAGATTTGAATTTAAAAAAAAAAAAAAAAGAAAATTGGTGAACTGATTTCAGATAATTTTATATAAAAAAAAATTAAAATTCATCAATATTTTACAAAATAAAATTCAAAATAAGAGTTGAAAAATTTAAAATACTTTGCCATACTGAATTATCCAAACAAATCACATGATTCTTATCAGGGATTTGAAATCCCTAATTTTATACTAAAATTTATAGCTAAAAAATTAACAAACATTCGCTTCTTACTTTTTCAAACATTTGATTACATATTAATTTTATTTTTTGATAACAAACAACCGAAAAAATGATTGCGGGTGTGGAGCGTGGCGCGACCAATGAAAAAAGAAAAAGAAAATGCATGAATCGAATAAGAAGAAATATATTATTGATTTTAAATAAAAAATTTAGATAATTATCCTGTTTGTAGGATAAATATATACAAGTAAATGACTTGCTCTCTTACAATGATGATATCGCCAATATCACGTCACAACCCGTCATACTCATAGATGTTTTTCAGATCGAATGATTTTCTCACGTCACAACCCATCATACTCATAGATGTTTTTCAGACCGGCAACGATGGATCGGCGAGCAACCTCTTTGGTAAGAATTTGCAGGGGTTGGGCCTCTTGAGCCAGAATTTTCATGGACTGCGGTCACCTTCTTATTGGGGTCACCATGTGCAGGAAATTCAAAATTGATGGTTCTGCCCTCAATTGTTGTTGGGAGAAAAGTGGTTACCACAAGAAATAGCATCAAGAAGCTCACCACCTGCATCCTTGCCATGCTTGCTACCTCCTTTCAAGATTAACAAAAAGTTATATATATAGAAAGTAGAGGGTTTTCTTTTTATTTAATT
This sequence comes from Sesamum indicum, assembly GCF_000512975.1. Taxonomy (NCBI): domain Eukaryota; kingdom Viridiplantae; phylum Streptophyta; class Magnoliopsida; order Lamiales; family Pedaliaceae; genus Sesamum; species Sesamum indicum. The sequence goes on from NC_026152.1 coordinate 2,295,429, forward strand.
ACTTCTTTGTGCTTTGTTTATAGCAAAATATATAAGTTGGGATGCAAACGGAACGTTTAAGTTTGTCCACTAAAATATGACAAATTAGAAGTTTATGAGGAACCACTCATTTATGTTTATTTATTGAGAGCCTTCCAAATATTTGTAATTGAAATTTTCAAATGTATTTGATTTAAATTGGTCTAGTGAAATTGTTTAGAGAATAAAAGAACAATAAGATAAAGATATGACTTCATTATTTTCATCTTGCTAATTTGGCATATATCTTATTACATAATAATATTTTATTCCTTTTGTAACATATATATACACAAGCGGAAAATGATTTTGTATTCCTAAATTTAGTAATTGCTATTTTGCTAAATTTATTTAAAAGATTTTATTAACTTATATATCTTATAAAATGTAGAATTTATTTTAATAATTTATGAAGTGTTTAGATAAAATAAGATTATGGAGCTTAAAAGATGTTAGTAATGATAAATTTTTAAATAATTTGAAGAAAATATTTAAAATTTTAGAAATAAGTTAGCAACTCCATACTTTACTTTAAAGAGCTTACACTATAAAAAAAGACGGGATTTGGGTTTGATTTCTGAACGGTTATTTTTTTTTTTTTTGTCGTTGGAACGATTTTCAGGATACAAATTTGGAGCTAATTTTGGAATGGTCTTGGAATGGATAAAAATATGTCTTTGCAATCGGCGTTACAGAAATATATGAATGGTAATTGTAACTGTTTTTGAAAATCGGTCCTAATGCTGAATTTATTCAATTTTTTATTTTTCGATTGAAACGGTTAGGGGCGGGTTTTGGAATGGATAGATTAATTTTCCATGGGCGGGTTTCGGCCATCATGAGCTCAAGGCGACCAATGCGATCCTCCATGGTCGGATTTGACGGTGGCGGTGGTGATGGTGGTGGTGTTTGTGGGGGTGGCGATGGTAATGTGAATGTGCTACTGAAGATGTGACCCTCAGAACCAAGGCTGAATACTCAGTCCTTGTTCTTGCCCCTGATTGCAGCCAGCCACATCTGTTGCTCTGTCATTACCACTAAAGCCTCCGATTCGGCGAGGGCGTCGTGGTCCTCAGCTGTGGGCTGAGGCTGACAATCCTCTAGCATCTTCTAGAACGTCTCCTGCAAAACAAACAAAATTATTAGCGTTTTTAATGAATAATTAATTATTAAAAAAAATTAAAAGTAATAATTTAGGTACTTACCGCCACCTCCATCGCCCTTGGCCCGCTCCAGCCGTCGTCCTCTTTTTCTTTATAGCACCGCTCGGATAATTCCATCTGCTTGGATGGTCGATCGTGCTCTGTCTCCTATAGAAGAAAAAAATAGTTAACATCAATTTTTAAAAATAATGATAAAGCATCGTATTTACTTACCAACTTTCTCTTGTGCATGCCGACTGAGGAGACCCCCCGGTACACATTCGAGGATGCCGTGGGGTTTGCCTTATTCTTCAAGAACTTCTGTTGGAAGTCCTCGCTGGCCCAATACGCCTGGAGCTGGAGCCGCACCTCGTTTTCCAGCTAGAGTGGCCTGATCAGGCTGGACTGGGCAACGAAAAAAGTCTTTCAAAAGTACTTTTCAATCCCACATGTAGAAGACCCCAAACATGGACTCATCGTCACAGTCCCACAAGTAGTTCATTTGCAGTAATAAAATTAAACAAAACATATGAATGTTTCTGATGGTTCTGCCCCTCATTGACAATATGAGAATTCTTGTCGGCTAGTTATCATTACACCATACAACATTCCTCTAGAAATGTGTATGAAATTTGAGTATATGTTTTTATCATTAGTTATTCCTGGTACTGCTAATCCCAAACAACATTTGATGTATACTTGCAGCCTTTGATTGAGGAGTTGATATAATTGTGGTAAGTAGGTGCACAACGTATGATGCATCTAGAAAAAAAAATTCATGATGAGGCACTCATGTGGACTGTTACTGACTTTCCAGCTTATGGGATGTTGTCGAGTTAGAATTAAACTAGTTTAGCTAAGTTACCTATCAACTTAGAAGGTTCAATTAAGCTAATTTAGCCAGGTTTCTTATCAACTTAAAAGTTTCAACTAAACTAATTTAACTTAGTTAACTATCAACTTAAAAGCTTCAATCAAAATAATTTAACTAAACTAATTATGAACTTTAAAGTTACAACTAAACTAATTTAGCTAAGTTAACTATCAACTTAAAAGCTTCAACTAAACTAATTTCACTTAGGTAAGTATCAACTTAATAGTTTTAATTAAACTAATCTAACTAAGCTAACTATGAACTGTAAAGTTTCAACTAAATTAATTTAACCAAGTTAATTTCTAGTTTAAAAGCTGAAATGAGACTAATTTAACTGAGCTAACCATGAATTCAAAAGTTTCAATTAAACTAACTTAACTAAGAATTTAAAAACTTGAAAAAAAGAAAACATAAAAACGAAGTTCTTACTTGGTGCATTTTTTGGATTCCTTGCAATTTTGTTTTCCTATTTCTGGTGGTACCAAAAAGCCACTATGTCGGGATATCTTATATGTCTCTCCAGGAAAATGGATATCTCCAGAAAAGATTTTGAGTTCAATTATTTTTTTATAAACTATTTCAACTTAGTTAACTCAAACTAAATGTTTCAATTAAACTAATTTAAGTAAGCTAACTATGAACTTAAATGATACAACTAAACTAATAAGACTCAAGTTAGTTTTTTTTATTTTTATTTATTCTATTTATGTAGATATGGTATATGGAGGACTAGGGGAGGTAGGGGTTATAGGATTGCAATGTCATCTACTCCACAACCTATTCCACCTTCTCCTATAGCCCGAGAAACACCCTCCTCATCCCCTCCGCATGTAGCTCCATCACCATCACCATCAGCTGCAGTATCCTCATTAGCAGCACCGCCACGACCGCCACCATCTACATCCATATATGAAGTTGCATCAAACATTGCCCCTTCGATAACTACTCCATCAAATATCATTACCCCGAAGTTCATCTAGTAAGATAATTTAAATGTTGGATTGTTTGTAAAAGTTTTATAAGTCTTATATTATATTTGTTATTAGTAATTATTTATTTGTTACTTTGTAGGGATTCAGATGTAATGAAGATCATTACGCCCCTTATTACAGGCTACTATTTAGGAGCATGGCCTTGCTTCAAAGATATTCCACAAGAGATTAAGGATTTTTGGATTCGAACCTTTAGTGTAAGATTTAAATTTTTAATTTTTAGTTTATTTTGTTATTAATTAAAATTTTGGTTATGTTATCATATTGATGTATTATACCTTGTAGGCACACTACACATGGAGTCCAATTGATGCAGCCCAAATTTGCAGTAATCTTAGTTTTAAGATCAAAAAATGGACTAGGGAGGTAATGGGGTGATGTAGGAAGAAAAAATAAGAAAGTCGATCGAATGTTCGATGAAGTTTGGGGGGTGGGTGTGGGGGGTTGCAAGTGTGTGGACCGATTAGAAGTTTCAGGCTATCTCACAAATTAATAAGACAAATCGCCAAAAAAAATATTGCATCTATATCTACCATCTCTCGAGGTTGTTTTGCTTCTATTTCAAATCACAAATGAAAGTTGGTAAACTGTAAGAGTTTACTTTTATTTTTTAGATTATAGTAGATTTTTACTCAATTTAATATTTTTTTTAATGAGTCGGAAAATCAAGTACACGCAATTCGCAAATAAATTTGGTATGACGTTGGAATATGTGAATGATCAGAAGATGACTCCAGTGACAATGACCCACCATCCCGATCTGGTCAACCATCTTTAGATGATTGTGAAAATGATGATGACCCCACATATTGCATATTGGATATTTGAAACTTTTAAATTTTTGTTTAGTGGACATGTACTGAATTATCTTTTTATATTTGATTTTGATTAAATTTTTCGTTATGTTTGAATTTTATAAATTGTTAGTTGTAAATTAAATATAAGTTTTATTGAAAAATTTATAATAAACATTTGCTACGGATTTTTTAGCAAAAACTATTGTTGCAAAATCTGTTGCAAAATGTACAACAGATTGAAGTTCGCTGCACAATTTGCAACGATTGTTATTTGCAAATAATGCATTGCAATTACGTAAACGAAATTTTGTTGCAAAATATCATTGCAATGAAATTACTGCAAATTTTGGACCAGAAATATTATCACTAAGTCGTTGCAAAATATTGAAAAACTAATTGCAAATATCGTTGCAAAATTCATTAAAAGTCAAAACTTTGGCAACATAATTTGCAACGGTTTATTAAAACATACAATTATCTGCTGCAAATTTTTCCACGGACAGAAAATCAATGGAACTATAGCAGTAGTATATCTCTAGCAACAGAAAAGTTTCCGTTGCATTTATCCATGGCAAAACTATTTTGCAGGGATTTTATGCAAATCTCGTCACAAAAATCCATTGCTATAACATTGTTTTTTTGTAGTGGCTACCTTGAACAAATGCTTCAACCCTTTGGGATCAAGAATATTTGTTAAGAAAAAATTGCTTGTACTATTACAATATTCCAATAGGTAGCCTGTCTGCCAGATGTTGGTGCATGTTACTTCAATTTAATGGCACGGGCAATGTCGTTTTTGAGCTCTTTTTCAGAAAACCGACG
>NC_026152.1:2300083-2307741 GCF_000512975.1 Sesamum indicum
ATGTATGCTTCGGAGTACCGTTAGATGCAAGACCACTGTAGTTGATACTTTTGCTGTCCACTGTTGATGAAAGCAAAACACTTACCACAAGCAATACAACCAACATCTTTGCCATTCTTGATTGATGATCCAGAAAAAGGATCAATTGATATATTATAATATATTTATATATTATAATATATATATATATATATATTATGTTTGGACAGACTTGTTTTTGTTTGTCTGTCTTTACAAACTCCTATGTTTATATAGCGGGAGACAGCGAAGGAAACATAGATTTGGTTCATTGAAATCTAATGGATGAAACTAGTAGTTTAGGAAAATCATTCATTGAAATCTTGAGTAACTAGAGCCTTTCAAAAATTATAGCTACTTGCAAAATTAAAGGCTGTCAGGGTTTCAAGGGCACCTTTTATTTCCATTCACACTGAACATTCATGGGATGATTTCACTTTTGGTCCTTGAGTTAGTCGTTATATCATTTTGGTATCCTATATTCTAACTATATCAATTTTGGATATCAAGTTTTTCTAAAGTGATCAATGTCAATCATCACTATTTCTTGGTCACTGTCTAGAGTACTAAAGGAGGGGTCTTTTTTGCTCAGGACTAAGTTGATAGTCTTGATCATTTTCCGAAATTTTGGGGACCAAAATTGATGATGTTGGAATATAAAGTACCAAAAGTGATTTAGTGACCAACTTAAGGGACCAAAAGTGTATTTCTCTTAATTTTGACTATTTTCAACCAAAATTGTGCCTCACACCTATTTTCCCTATGGCATGTAAGGGGCTGTTAATATTTGGCTTTTATTGTTGGTTTGTTACCTTTTTTATCCTCCAAAAAGGTCCTTACACTATTTTAAATGGTTAACAAATGGTCTCGACGTCTAACTTTAAAAAAAATGAGGACCAATTTGATAAGATTGGAATATGGGATACCGAAAATAATTCAGCGATTAATTATTTTAAGGGACCAAAAATGAAATTATCCAGAACATTGACTGAAGAACTAAAAGATCTAAGGATAAAATCATGTGTGTGTGTGTGTTTTTTGAGGATTTGTTAAATGTAATAATATAAATTGATTATATAAATGCAGTAGCAATTAATGTGAGTACGTAGGATAAAATCAGCATGTGGTTCGTTTATTACATCTTCTTTTTTCCTTTACATGGTTGCAGAATATATACTTCATTAGATATAGCTTGGTTATATTGTAATTACTAGTTCAATATAGAGAAAACTTATACTTTTAGTCCCTAAATAATAACATTTATTTGATTTTAGTTTCATATCAAGAAAAATAACACTTTCGATTCTTGGACTGATACTTTTTTGTTCACCATGCTTTGGATCATTTCTGTTAGTTGACCATTTAAACATTAGATAGAAATGATCTCGTTTTTCGCCTCATTCCTCGCCTCATGTGTGTGACACACGACTCCTTTGGTTTGATTTAACGGCCAATTGGCTGAAATGGCTAGTAAAAAAAAGATTTTTTTGTTTACGGACATCATTCCTAGCCTCATGTGTATGACACATGATTCCTTTTCGTTTGATTTTTGACGGACAATTGGCTGAAATGACTAGTAAGAAAAAGATTTTTTTGTTTACGGACCAAAAGATTATTTAAGGATTTAAATCAAGTAAGGGTGGCCAATCCATATTGATGCTGAACGTGTTTCGATGTTCACAACAGGATGTCTAAAACCTACTTTGAATATTAATTTTTGTCGAAGAAGTCTTTAATAGAAGCTCTATTCCACAGCTATAATAAGCTTTTTTTTCTTTTTTTTTTTTTCTCTAAGAGCAATATATTTACACACCCAAATTTGAGAAAAATGGGCTATGGTTTCTCAAAGGTTCTTTCTTTATTTGTTTTTCACTCTAAATATCTTCATCTCCCTCTTTTCAGGTTGCTTGTTATCAATTCTAGTGAAAATTAATGGTTGTTTTGCTGCCTATCTTTTCTTCAAAATGGTTCAATTGTTAATTTTTAAACTTTTCCATATTTATAGCCTAATGCTTTTCCAATATGGGACAATGAGCCACTTTTAAAAGCCAATACAAGTTTTCTTCCCGTCTTCTTCTTCATCTACTTCTTTCTCCCCAATCTTTTTTGAGCTTTTTTATTATTAAAAATTTAGAGACACCAATTGCTACGTTTATTTGATCCAAACGGGGAAGCAACAAAGCGTTAAAGCTTCAATAGTTTGTGGGCTTTTTAGATTTTAAAATTTTTGTTAGTTTGGATTTTGATTTAATTTGTTTCCTCCAAGAGATTTGTTGGTTTTTTATTTTTAATTTGTTAAAGATTGTATTTATTTATAAATTATACATTTTTTTTTATTAATTTTGTTATAAATTGAATTTATTTAACAATTTGATCATATATAATGTATTGATATGCTGCAAAAATATACATGTATATAATATATTTCGAGTTAATCGATCTTTTCAATATGGTCTGATCAATCCAATGATTCGATAATTTATCAAATTTAATCACTGGTCCAGTTTTCAAACATCGATTGAATGTGGTAGAAATTAACTTAGAGATACTGAAGTGAAGGTGTGGAAGTAGCTATAAATGATGGAGTTGGCGGGAACTTGTAATTTGTTCTTTCTTGAGAACCGGTAAGATTACTAGAAGGACTATGCTATTTTTGTTTGTTTCCTCTTGAGAAGTAGTTGTGAACTTATAACTAGCAGAACTAATCCAAAATCTAAACTAGTCGAATTTCTTTGTGCGCTTTATAATGGAAAAAATTATAATTTTAGTCCTGTAAGTATATAGGGTGCCAATTTTGATCTTACTTAAATCAATTTTAATAATTTGGTCATGTAATTAAAGAAAATTTGCAATTTAAAGACTAATGCCGAAAATTCATAAATTCTGCAAATTGTAACAACTTTTGTGACTAATTTTCTAGGATCATTAGTATTACAAGACAACCGTTGCAAATTTTGTCGCAAACCATGACGAATGTTTGCGACAACAATTTGTTCTCAAATGTTTGCAACCTGGTTGGGCAGCAATATCATTGCAACTTGTTACAAATACTGTCGCTAATTTGAGCAAATGAGATTCATTGCAACCTTGGCACAACAATAGTCACGGTATTGTTTTGCCACAATTCAGTGACAAATGCAGCGACTTTATTATTTTTTCTTTCATTATAAAGACAACCCAAATTAATGATGGTGGAACATATAGAGGCGGATTATATTGCGAAATCAAATTATGATATTAACATGTAAAACAATATATAAGATAAACTTTACGAAAAAATTGCAATTTTTATGCCACATAATAGGGGCGGTCTACTCATTTAGTTTTGAGCTCGCACTAAATCTAAAATGGTCCTAAACTTGGCTTCTTTGACACATTCAACATTATCTCCTAATGTCCGTAACAAATAGATGGCAACACACACATGACATGCGTGGCTGCCAGTGTTTGACGAAAAATGAATTTGGGACCAAAAGTGTTGGATCCTCTATCCCGTGGGATTAAAAATACAATTTATTTTTAATTAATTTCCTTATTTTTTTATTTAATCATGAAATACCACCTTTTATTAAATCTTCAATTGATGGTCTCAATGTAAATAATCTTAAACAACAATATCTATCTATAACTCTTTTAGAAGTCGAATTAAGTTTATTTCAGTAAAGTGGATCTTATTAGTCGTGGTGGAAAACTATTAATCTCATATATCTTTCAGTGTTTAAAACAAAACTTGTGACTATTAATTGTGTTTTGGCCATTATATATATCTAAAAATATATGTACATAATTTTGGGATATTCATAGTGGCATGTAAAATTAATTATCACAAGCTTTTCATTAGGCTACACATTTAAGAAATTAAGCTTAACTTCAAGATTAAAGGATCAAAATAATTTGCACAAGGCATGATATGTAGACCTTTTTAACTCGAGACAAGTAATTGATGTAAAACGAACAAAGAGTCAACGAATAAAGCCTATGTTTGGAACAATTGTATTTTTCATCCCACAAGATAAATGGTCACCACATTTGGTCCAACAAAATAGTCAACAAAATGATCAATGCGCTACCGCGCGAAGTATTATTCGCTCTGGCTTCTTATGAGCCTTACGGGTTTGTCCTGAAAAAGCGCCTCACTAGGAAAAGGATGTCTTGGGGCTTATAAGCTACTCAATCTCTTCGCTTGCAACCAATATGCTAGGCTTTTGCCTACATCATCAGATTGTTTGCGAACTTACAACAATATTTGTGATGACGAACTTTTCTTGGAATACCACAGTTGCTTTTTAATTTATGACGATTCAATATTTTTACATTCTTCAGAAAGATATAGCAATTTAACAACAACATTAGCGACAAACAGGACAACTATAGCAAATATGTGTAATTTTCTGATTTTATTGCTAACTACCACTTGCAAAAACATTTATGATGACCCTAATTTTCATTTTGTCACAAATGGTAGGACGACTAGATTGAATTAAAGTGGGTTGCTGATACTTTGCGGTGAAGTTTGCCATGGAAGCTCGCTTTCATCACAAAATGTGTGGTCTGACTAAATACAATTGTTTGTCTCTGGTGCATCTTCAACGGATACTTCTGTAGCAGAAAAATCGAGCACCTCAATATGTAGGTATTAGGAAGGAGTCTTATGGTCTAGATGATTTCATAACTTGGGAAAAAAAAATAAAAGTGCATACTTAGATGAGGAAAAGATTTGAACTCTGTGTGGTAAGTATAAAAACCATAAGTTTAAAGACTGATTCCGCTGATGAGGTTAAAATACGACTTTTTAGAAGGATTCATCAAACTTACAATAACTGAACATCATTCAGTGAGCCATAGTAGTTAGATTGTGTTAGTATATATTGCATTTTGATATTTAAATTATAACATATGTCTCTTCATATTCCATGCATTAATGTTGAGGTTAGTGGTGTTGGTAGATGATTATGGCCATCATATTTGTAACCTTTCTTCTTAAAGATCGAAAAAGAGTCAAGTTCATTACCTCTGTTGGCCCATTTTGTTATGTAGCAATGCCGTTAGGCTTAAAAAATAAAGGAGCCACCTATTAATTTAGAAGATAAGATATTTCGACCACAACTAGGGAAAAACATCGAAGTCTACATGGACGACGTGTGAGTAACGAGTAAAAAGACTGAAGACCACATTGTAGATTTGGAGGAAACATTCTCAATCTTAAGAAAATATAGACTAAAGTTCAATCCAGGAAAATGCACATTCAAAGTAAGGGGAGGGCATTTCCTGGGATTCATGGTGACATAAAGAGGCACTGAAGCCAACCCCCTCAAGGTTAGGGTTATTCTTGACATAATGGCATCAACCAATGTTAATGAGGTACAACAGTTGACTAGAAAGATAGCTGCACTCAATCGCTGTATCTTAAAGATGTAGAGAAAAGTTTGCCCTTCTTCAAAATATTTAAGGAAAGCAAAGAACTTCGAGTGAGATATTGGTTGTCAACAGGCCTTTAAGAAACTTAAGGAGTATTTGGTAGGGCTCTCCATGTTGGTAAAATCTTCACCTGGGGACACCCTCTACTTTATCTTTCTTATACTCAAGCAGTTAGATCTGTCCTCATTCGAGAGGTCGAGGAAAAATAGATGAATATATACTATGCCTGAAAGGTACTCAATATAGCAGAGAGACGATGTATCCCCATAAAAAAGATGGCCCTAGCGTTAGTAATCACAGCTAGGAGGTTACGCCCTTACTTCCTTCATACCCGATGGGGGTAAGGATAAATCTACAATTAAAGCAAACCTTGGGTAAGCCAAATACCTCAGGACGATTGGTAAAATGCGCGATAGTAATTAAGCGAATATGAAATTTCATAGTTACCATGAACAGCTATTAAAGCCCAAGCTTTGACGGACTTTGTCTTCGAGATGACAGGGACACTCTTGGAAGACACTCCAAAGACAGAAATATGGTTACTCCATGTAGATAGATCAACCACAATACAAGAAAGTGGTGCAGGCATAGTCATTACCTCGCCTAAAGGAGAAGATATCGAGTTCGCTATCAAATTCAAATTCAAGGCCTTTAATAATGAAGTCGAATATGAGGCAATCGTGGTAGGCATGAGGATGGCATACGAAGTTGGAGCTAGAGACCTTGTAGCGTACTCAGACTCACTATTACTAGTTAAACAACTACAAGGACCTTACGAAGCTAAACGAGAGAGCATGGTGCAGTATTTGAGGCAAATAACATAGCTAAAAAAGCAAGGATTGAAAGCTTCTAGCTTATACAAATCCAAAGGGAAGAAAATCTTAAGGTTGATTGCCCCTCCAAACTAGCAAGCACCTTGGAAGATTGTAAAACCAGACAAATTACTATATAACACCTACTAGAGCCAAAGGCTTCCTTGAATGTCCAAGTTATTTGCCTAGTGGAGGATTGCTGAATTTTTATTGGACGGTTGGAAAGGGGACGCCTTCTTGAGAATAGGTGGGACGTAGCCAGGCTTAAAGTTCGACCCACTCTTTTCTTAATGTAGGGAGGTACTTTGTATAAGAAATCATTTACACACCCCATGCTCCGTTGTTTATCTCAACAAGTAGGAGCACACATGCTTAAGATACATAGTGGTTGTTGTAAAGCGCAATCTTTCCAATCTTTGTTCTTTCTCTTTTGGTTTTGGTGAAGTGGGTGTGCAGATAATAGAAAAACTTTATGCGGGAATTACCAACATGTGTTATTATGTATTCATCCAACGACTCATAACTCGTATGATACAAATTTGCATAGGTAGAATCACTAGCAACAGATAGTATCATTGTAATTATAAACAGAATAATTGGATCAATGTTCATAACTCAATCATGATTGAAACTACTTTGACATGATACCCCTGAATTACTAATTTCGAATGCTGCAGTCTTATTTCCGGTTTATCACATCCACTTCCTTGGGACACAATAAACTCTAACATGTTTAATTTATGTTTTATCTTAATATTGAATTTCGATTTTTATATTCCATAGTGCTATATTTTTTTAATATTTTTCGTATTGCGTATTTTAATTTTATGAGAATACAGTAAAACCTCTATAAATTAATACTCTATAAATTAATAAACTCTCTAAAATAATAAAATCTTCCGGTCCTGACTTGGGCCTTTGTAAAAAATCATCAAATTCGATAAGATAATAAAATAATAATTTTTTGGAAAATTCCTTTATAAATATTAGGTCCCATTAAAACTCTAAATTAATAATTCATCAATATTACAATTATAAATATTATGGTAATTTACTAAAATGTGAAGTCTGTAATGCTTTACGCATTTGATCATTCATGGATGATTTTGCGATGCCTTTTAGATGAGAAGACATGGTGTGATGAATTATTTTATTATCATATTGAGATTTATGTAGTATATGTTTCATTCATCATGCATGAATATATTTAATTGGGTATAATAGTTATTTAAGTGCAGCGAATTAATGTAAACATGTATATTTAAGTTATACCAATGAATTGATACATGTGTCTATGAATATAATAGTTAATTGTAAATAATGAATTGATATTATACATGAATATATTTAATTAGTTATAAAAAATTAATTGATGCATGAATATAATCAATGAAACATATATGAATTCAT
>NC_026152.1:2307782-2409920 GCF_000512975.1 Sesamum indicum
AAGAATCTCTCTTTTAATTAATAAAATATTAATTTATCGATAAATTAATATCTCTCTAAATTAATAAAATTTCATGGTCCCATGATTATTAATTTATAGAGGTTTTACTGTATAGAGTTGTGCCAGTGTCTTTTACGTACTCTAAATTTTTGAGATTTTAGATTTTTTGTATGACTTGTGTCTATATAGATGTATCCGTCCATCATAGTCTTTAATTTTTCAAATTGAGAAACCCTCCATCCATAACTAACTAATATACTTATCTGAGTCAATCCAGTTATCAATTCCGTTATGGCTTAGAATTTTAAAAAAAGTTTGTCTGAACGAAAAGTTCAAGGCAACGTCATAATTTTAAAAAGAGTTTGTTTGAATGAAAAGTTGAAGACAACAGTCGAAAAGACAAAAGTAACGTGTGATTGAAAGATACATAATATAACGGTGCAAAGCTAGATATAACTCAACAGTGATGAGAATGGCTGTAAATAGCTATCCAAGAACAGCACAGCAAGAGATTGCTTTGAAGTTTGAACGATGATGAATAACAGACAGAAGACTAAGGATGGAAGAAGTTGATATTATTATTCTAAATGACACTAACAACTTCTTTAGTCAAAGAACGTTTCTTCACAAAGTTGTATTTTTCTTTTCTTCGTTCTTGGTTAGTAGTCGCACTTGTGTACTTTACTAGCCGTTGGGAGGCAGTTAATAAATTGCTCCTTCTTCCCTTTGTATATACAGAGTGAAATTTGTTTCTTGAATCATGAATTTAGAAAATCCATTCTTCTCTTCTTCTTGACAAATAAGAACCATCTTTTCCCTAACGGTCGAAAAGACAAATCAAGAAAATCTCGCAAAGAAGGGCCGTTGTTACCCACTCCGATGGTCAATCCTCAAACTCCTCTCCAAGAAGGAAGAGGAGAGTGGTGGGGGTGGGAGAATGATGAAAGTTGAAGAAGAAAAGGGCTTTGTGAGAAGAAGAGAAAGAAAGTGTTAGGGGGCGGAAGGAATGTGAAGCGAAAAGGGTTCAAGAAATGAAGGTGGAGTAAAGGATGAGTCGGCCTTCAATTCATACAGGTTTGTTCTTTAAATCTCACTTCTAATCTGTTTCCATATTGTCTTGGGATTGTTTGCTTGGACTTTTTGGTGAATCTCCAAGAAAACTGAGTGTGATTATTAATTGCTTTGATTAAGTATATGTTGGGTTGGCGATGCTGCTTTTTAACTGTAACTTGTTTGTTTTCCTTCAATTTTATGTTTCTTAAAAATTTGTCACCACCAACCAACTTGGTCATGTTTGATCGTGTGTGCTCTTGAGAAACGTTGTCTAAGACAAATGTGTAATTTAATGCCCACAATTTGAAGTCTAACAAAATCTGAGGCAAAAGAAAAGAACCCTTAATTAGCTTGTCACTTGAGAAATTTGTTTACTACTACAGATCAAATGGTTACATAAATTAGTTTCTTGAAAATTAGTGTGCTGGTGGTTGTGAAAATGTTATACATGTGCATCAGTATGTAATGTGGCTGATCAGCCGCCTTCATTATTTTACTGTCCCTTTGTATAAGGCAGGAGATAGATATCTATATAGAATAGAGTCGAAATCTATCAGCATTTGGTCGACTTCCGAACCAACGAATTATTTTGCGTACTAAAATTATAGCTTGTGAAGCTGAAATCATCGAAAAAGTTTGATCGTGCACTTGTGATTTTTTCAAGAAAATAATCCTTCTATAAGCTTGTCTTTTCAATTTCGTGACACGAATTTTCTTTTATTTTGTTGAATGAATTTGAACATAATTTCTTTAGCAAGATTTCCTCTTCGTCTTAAGTTTTTCTTTGTTGATGCCCTTGCTGTGTTTTTGAGACAACTCAAAATCTGGTGTTTGTGCTCCTGAGCTGGGTGCATGACAGAAAATAGACTTGACAGGTTTAGCAGGGAATGTAGGCTTCTCCAGGTGGCCCTCATTCTGCAAGTTAAGGGCCAACCTTTCTGATTGCACTTGTGTATTTTTATAAGACATGTTTTTTTCAGTACCTTTTTCATAAACACCATGTAGTACAGTGCCAGCCATCTGCAGAAGCTTTACAAAAGAAGTAGAGCTGGTGAACGGATTTGTTTTATCCCCAGCGGGTGGTTCTTCTTCTGAGGTGCTCGGTAGCAAGAATCACTTCTTTCAATGGTTTTGTGCAATTGGGGAATCTGCAGAGTTCTGAGAAGAAATCTCTGCAGTATGAGAAGAAAGTGTGTCTTCTGTGTCTCTTCCATCCTCAGTCAAACTTATTGACTTGTTTGCGATTGTTTCACGTGATATAACCAGATCATCTTTAGAGGTATGGCCTCTTAAGTTGTCTTTTGGGATAAATGCATTCCAGAGGATTTCACGCTGTTCACTTCTCTAATACCATCATCTTCAAATTCCTGAACCATTTTAGTATCCTCTCCACATACCAACTGATTCAAGATCTCCTTGTTTAGTCCAAATGTCTCCTCAGGATCCAGCTCACATACTTCAGGTTCTTTACTTGATCTCCTTGATTTTCAGATTTGATTCAATTCCCTTCAATATTGGAACTTGTATGTTCTGCCATTATTTACTTGAATGTCTTTCTGCTACTAGTTGAAATGATCGAGAGAGTCAGGTTCTGTTTCTTTCAACCTCTTGGGTGCTCTACTTGCTTGTTCCTATATTTTGCATCTTGAATGAACAAAAAATATTGTTTCTCTAAAATTTCTTTTCCTCGACTGCTTATTCTCCTTATTTTCTTGTTCATTTTTCTTTGATATTTCCTATTGGTCTTAAGTTTTCCTATTGATATTTCTTTTTTCTCTATCACGACTTGCTATTCTAAATAATGTTCCATATATAATTTTTGTGTACTACTTAATCTTCATCTAATTACTCCTATTTTTTTGTAATAATCCATCTTTTCTTAATCCTCTCTTTTTCCGTTAAAGATAACAAAAGATGAAATTCATTTATCACATCTTTTTTTTTCTATCAAATGACGGAAACATTATTCTTTTCCTATTCATTTTATGATTTTCTTTCTTTTTAAGTTTTTCTTTCTACAAGCCTTCCGTTTCAAAATTATTAGGGTCGTTATTGTTATACAAAAATTTTAGCTAAGTTTACACTTTGTGTTGAACAACAGATGTATTTTATTTATTAAAACTTGTTCCATCCTTACGAATTAATGCATTATATAGATTTTGAAGGATATCTTCTTATAGGGGTTCTTCCTATGCATCTTGCATCTGTTCGTCTAGATCCTTGGGATGAAGCCGTTCTCTGTCCAAATTTATATGTTCTAACTTTGGACTTAGACCACCATGATCTCTGCCGGGAAAAGGTTCTTCTTGAACTCCTGGGGTAGGAGTCATTATTTTGCTTCCTCCTTTTTCTTGGCTCGCTTGATTCTCCTATAATAGTTGAAAAAACATTGTTTTCACAATAGAGAGGAGTTCGTTTTGATTTTACCTTTCAGTCTTTTCATGTTCTTCTGGATGAATGCTTGATAACACCAATCTCAGTTTGTCTTTTGGAAAGACATTCTTCGTGCCACTGAGTCTAGTTGTCCTTCAGGTACTTTGTATGACTGGATCAACATATTTTCCTACATGGACTGCATATCATTGCGAAGAACATTGGAGACTCCACTCGAAAAGAAATACTTGCGAAACCAATGGATATATTCGTCTACTATGCAAATACTTTTTAGTTCAAGGCTGAAGAGAGCGTGTCCATATTCTCTATCCTTTTCTGCTCTACTTCCTTCGAAGTATCCATCTCCGATGAAGTGTATTTTGATAAGTCTTCCTAACAGGTCTACAATCGCACCTTTCGAATCTCCGGCAAGGATGCTGGCTTTGGTATCTTCTAGTGTATTATCCCATCCAATCTACATGGATTCCTCTAAGGTCAACTCTATAAACTTTATGGTTTTCCTTGTCGAGCTCTAGGGTAGTTGTTGCTATCTTGGCTGCAAACCATTTCTCAGTGTTTTGAAAATCGATACTATGCAGGCTCAGTATAGCGTCATATGGATGTAAGGGCTGAAGCATGGTCCCTGCCCAAGGTGTATCTTGATGGCTGCAACCCATTTCTTAGTATTTCGAAAATCGATAATATCCAGGTTCAGTATAGCGACATATAGATGTAAGGGCTGGAGCATGGTCCTTGCCCAAGGTGTATTTTTCGGCACTCTCTTTGGATTTCTATCTGGATTTTTCTTCATGGTTCCCACAAATGTTGGAGTGGCATTAGTGTGGAAAGTCACATTTTCTCTTATCGATTGGTCCTGTGGAGGATCATTAGAACATGTACTTCCCTCCGGCGGTGGTAGCGTTGGAGTGATTTCATTGGTTCGTATATTAACTAAATCCACAATCTTGGGAATAGGATTTCGCCAATTCTTATAGATATGATAGATCCGCTCTTTTTATAAATATGATAGATGTGATAATTAGATCTTGTCTGGAATCTCCGTGGCCTTCGCCTTCTAATGTAGAAGAAGTATTGTTCTAAGGGCATCCCTGATTTTTTGGTCTCTTTAGATTTGCAATTTCTGCCTTCAAATCTGTGTGGTCTTTGTGTAGATCGGGAAGAATCTTAAGAACCTCGTCTATGCCCAAGGATTCTATTTTTATAGGTCTATAGTCTTGAACTGTCTTTTGTATCTCGCTCAGCTCGAGTTCTTTCCAATCACTCATAATTAGAACTAAAATTATGTAGGAATTTACCCGTTCCGCTTCTCCTGGCTGGGATTCTACCATGTATTTCAATGTAGTGTAGACGCTTCACTGCATTTCCTAGTAGCACTTGTCAAACTTCAAAATTTCTCTTTTGGATCAATCCGCTTGGTGCCATTGTAACACTTGTCAAGAATTTTCATGAGAAATTCTCTTCTCTGTATTTCCAGAATCTAGAAATATTTTTTATTTTCATAGTAACTCGAACTTTCGGTTCCATTTTCTGTCAAAGGATCTCCTCTATTAGTGGAATCATATATTTTTTCAATAAACCAGGCTCTGATACTATTTTGGCGAGCATGGATGAAAAATTAGAATTTTAGTGTAAATGGACTAAAACAGTTCTTTTAAAATCCGCACAGGGGTAAAAGTGTCCAAAATTCCATCTGTGGTCCTAATTTAAGCGATTCTGCAAGTTACTATACTTAATTGGAAAATGCTTAAACATAACGGACTAAAATTGAACGCGAGGAAACTTATTGGACCAAATTAATCTTTTTCCCATATATCAATTTTAGCTACTAAAACATATATAAATAAACCTCAAAAAATCAAGTGACACAAAAAAAAATTAACAAATTTGATAGCAAAAAATATATATATTACTACAACCTACACAGTCAAAATATGTTTTTCATGAAATTCTTCATAGAAAAATCAAAATTCAAATTATTCAATAATAGCATAAAAATGGTTGACTTAAGTATAGGAAAATAAACAAAGGCAAGACAAAAAAAAAATTGAGAAATAGAAGAACAAAACTCATAAACAATGAAATAAAATTATATATTCATTAAGAACATTTTATAAAAAAATCTTAATAATTGTAGTTATTATAAGACATATAATAATTATTTTGTTAATACTTAATAAATTATTACTAAATTTTATATTCTACAACAATTTAAAATTTGTAACATGGTTAATAAAAGATAAATTACTGCCCAAAACTTTTCAAAATCCAAATTGGCGTAATTGCAAAAATAGTCCTGTAAGTAAGGGGGGGGGGGGCGTTCTTGGTCCCGTAACTTTACGATTGGCAATTTTAGTCCTGTAAATTTCAAAAAGGTCGTAATTTTAGTCCTTCGCACAAATCTGGCCAATTTTCGGATAATTTTACCCTTTTCTAGCTTTAAAATGAGCAGTTTATTTTAATCTCAATTATTTTGCATTCTAATGCATATTTTTGTACATGCTCGCTTAGAATGGTATTAGAGCCTAGGTTGATTGAAAAAATATATGATTATATTACATTTTGAAATTATTTATCCACTAATGTAGGTGACTCTTTGAGAGAAAATGGAACCGAACGAAAGTTCGAGTTACAATGATAACAAGGAATATTTCAAGATTCTAGAAATACAAAGAAAAAAAAAAAGAATGGGTGAGAAATTTTGAAGTTCGACAAGTGCTACCAGGAAATGCAGTGAGGCGTCTACACTCCACTGAAATCCATGGTAGAATCCCAACCAGTAGAAACAGAATAGATAAATTCCTACATATGACACTATACTAAACCTCAGGTTTTCGAAATACCGAGAAATTAATAAACGAATGGGTTGCAGCCATCAAGATAGCAGCAGCTACCCTAGAGCTCGATATAAAGCTTGCAAGTTGAGATCCTTGACAGAGATTCGAAAGACGCGAATGCAAACCGACTATGAAGACTTATCAAAATACACTTCATCGGAGATGGATACTTCGAAGGAAGTAGAGCAGAAAAGGCTAGAGAATATGGACAGGCTGTCATCAGCCTTGAACTCAGAAATATTTGCGCAGTAGATGAATATATTTATTGGTTTCACAAATATTTCTTTCAGAGTGGCGTAACAACAGAAGTAGCAGCTCCAATGTTCTTCACAAACATATGCAGTCCATGGAGGAGAATGTTGATCCAATCATACAAAGTACCTGAAGGACAGCTAGATTCAATGGTGCGAAAAATGTCTTTTCTTAAAGACAATTTGAATGATTTGGTGTTAGAAGAAAATGAAAAGACTGAGAGGTTAAATCAAACGAACTCCTCTATTTTCCAACTATTATAGGAGAATCAAGTGAGTCAAGGAAGAGGAAGAAGCAAAATAGTAACTCCCACCCTGGAGTTCCAGAAGAACCTTTTCCCAGCAGAGGTCATGTTGGTCCAAGTCCAAAGTCAGAACATACAAATCTAGACAGAGATTAGGACCAACAAAGACTTCATCCCAAGAATCTAGACGAACAGATACAAGAAAGTCAATGGAGACCTATGTGGACGACATGCTCGTAAAGAGTTTGAGATCCAACGATCATTTGATGCACCTGAATCAAGCGTTCGCTATAAGGAGGACTAATGGGATGAAGTTGAACACGTCTAAGTGCATGTTTGGAGTAGGTAGCGGAAAATTCTTTAGCTACATGGTTAGAAAACGAGGGATAGAGGCGAACCCTGAAAAGATAGAGGCTATCATGAAGCTAAAATCGCCGACAACAATCAAAGAGCTCCAAAAACTAACGGGTAAGATCGCATCTCCCTACCAATTTATTTTTAGGTCAGCAAATCAAAATCTACCTTTCTTTAATGTGTTGAGGAAAGCCAAGTAATTTTAGTTAGCCTCCTTCAGCTTCAAGGATTCCTTCTTATGAGGTACGGCTGGTTTCACAGCACCATCTTTTCCGGCCAAATCATCAACAATTTCTGCCAGTAGCTTCTGCATAGTTATTGCAAAATTTTGTTATCTCACAAATGCTGTAAAGGGCAGTACTCAAGAAAATTAAAAAGACAATGTTGGCAGCTTTGATCAATTGGAGTTCTTTCTATTTTTTTTCTTCAACCTTGCTGTTGTTTTTCTCTTTGCAGCTTGTGCATTTGCCAGTAATTGTGCGCCAAAACTCCTGAAATCAGAAATGGTGGTTAATTCTTCTGCTACTTTTATCTTTTAACAAAACAAGAACACACAAACACACATGTGTGAGTGGGTGTACAGAAGTGAAACCTTGTTATGGGGCGGGCGATCTGATTTTGAGGTTTCCCCTCAACAGTTGGTGCAGTTACGAAGTTTCCAAAATCTCCGAGAACTCGTCGATTTCTGCCTTCGGCATGACCGTTCTTTTGCTTCCTTCCTCCAACTGATCAAACACGTTATCCAAGAAGCAGAAGTTCCAAGGACTAATTATGCATCAAATGAAAACTAAAACATTGTATCTTGTAATAATTCAGATTGGAACACAGAAGAATCAAGGAAGTCAACAATTCTACTCTATCCCCAGGAGAAGAAAATTATCAAGAAAGGCAATGTTGATAGCCCAAATAGAAGTCTAGAACTCTGTTCTTGCCGTAAGGATCACAAAACAAGTATATACGCAGCAAATCCATGAATAATTCACGAAATGCCTGGTACGAATTAATATCAACGGATCATGAACTATTAGAGGAAATTCATGCATAAACCTCAATTTAAATCTCCGCAAAATACATGGAAAGGAAGCTGAAGCTATGAACTTTTGAGCATTGATCAAACCTGATGAACAGAATACAAGCATATCATGGAACGAAACAAAATGAAGAGAAATTCTTTACAATAATATGCAAATATCATCTTTAGAGCTCTTTCTTCACACAAATTATAGCAGCCTAGTTAGTAAAATCATTCTGCTTTTCTTTCCCCCCAAAGGAAGAGGGAGGCAAAAATAATAGCCCCGCAAACAAAAAGAACTACTTATCGAGAACGGTTTTTATGTTTAAAAGAGCAAGAATTTTGTAGGATCAAAAGCTTTCCATGTCATAAAGAAGTATTTCATCTTTGCCAAAGTTCAAAACAAGAAATGAGACACAGCTGCTCTTCACCATCGATAGATAGTAATAGACGAATCAGCAATGGAATAAACAAACAAAATTCAGCAACCCGCAAGATAGTCTTTGCACTGTAAAGAAAAGAAACCCCACTAGAATCCCTTCAAGAATCACATTGAAACACCCTTCAATTCTAACACAAAAATGGATCAGAGAGCCCAAAAACCCAGAAATGGATCAAAACCTGTTGAACAGAAAAAACACAGAAATCTATCTTCAAGATTCTAAATAAGAACTAAATAAGCAATGGAATAAACACACAAAATTCAGCAACCCGCAAGATAGTCTCTGCACTGTAAAGAAAAAAAAACCCCACTAGAATCCCTTCAAGAATCACAGTGAAACACCCTTCAATTCTAACACAAAAATAGATCAGAGAGCCGAAAAACCCAAAATGGATCAAACCTGAGGAACAGAAAAAACACAAAAACCCTCTTCAAGATTCTAAACAGGAACTGAATAAGCAATGGAATAAACACACAAAATTCAGCAACCCCCAAGATAGTCTTTGCATGTAAAGAAAAGAAACCCCATTTGAATCCTTTCAAGAATCACACTGAAGCACCCTTAAATTCTAACAAAAGATGGATCAGAGAGACCAAAAAGATTACACAAACAAAGAAAATATTGAAAGAAAATTATAGTGGCGCGTGCTAACATATATCATTCAAAGATAAGCATTAATCCTCCGTTCTACCTCTATCTTGCTCCGGAACTACAGCTCTAGAAGCCATCACATAACCTGATTCCTCTTCTTTCTCCAACCCTTATTCTTTTGATCGTTGATTTCGGGAACCCCTCCAAGAAAGACGATAGAAACACCAAGAGATCACCGCTGTTCGTCTCACCTTTCTTATGGGTTTTCAATCACCATAATTCACAAACAGCGCCTCCCTTCTCTCTCTCTAGAATTCCCTCTTTCTCTCTCCAAGATTATCTTTTTCTCTACCTTTTCTGTTCGTTCTTGTCAGAAAATAGTGATGAAGAGGAGCAGAGCGTAGTATATAAAATGTGGGCGAAGTGGCGGGACGCCTCTCTGGCGTTAACGGTCATATTCTCCAGATTTGAATAGGATCCGTTGGATTACTGAGAATGAATGGTTCTGATCAGGTTTCTAGTTCAGTTTTATGGGTTTGTATAAACCTTTACTAGCCGTTAGAAGGGAGAAAAATAGTCCTTTTAAATTCTTTTAGTTTTAATATTTGTTTCTAATGTTATTAGTCATTTTTTTTCACTTTAAATTCTCTTAATATGTTGTTATCCATCAATTTGATATTCTTTTTTTTATCTTTGGGACTAAGTTAATAGAAAGAAACTTCAAATAATGGCCATATTTTTCATCAAAAAGTGGTCAATAAATTAATTTTGAAACAAAATTTAAAATTCGGAAATGCTACCTTGAGAAATGTAAAATCAAAAAATTTAGGGTATTGCAAGTTTCTATAAAAATAAAAAGATAAGGTCATAAGCACTTAAATTTGTAACATTTTATATATTTAATGGTTCAACTAAAAGATTATATTTCACAACTCATATATTAATAGTTTTACTTTTAAAATTTTCACTAGAAATTGACCTAAAAATGGTTAAAGTACAACATACTCTTAGGCCATGTTTACTTTATTGTATGGAATAAATAGTGAATTTATGATTATGTTGTGAATTAGTTGGTGATTGATTTATTTGTAAGTCTTTTAATGGTTCCAGAATTCTTTTGATTATTCTATCGAAAAGAAAAAATCTTTTGATTATATATATCACAGTTACTCATTTGTGTTTAGTAGAGACTTGGACAAATTAATAGATAGTGTTACCAAATGACTTATTATCCCAATATAAGATAAAATGGAATGTCCTGTCAATTAATCAACTTTTTAATTTATATAAAGCTCCATTCTTCATTTCCATGGCTTAATTCTTCGCTCAAAGTTGGATTTCCTGGCAACAAAATATTTCGATTGCTTTCTTTGCCTGAGGCAAGAAAGATCGAGAATTCTTTCCCATATAGAAGTGATGTAATTATGGTTCAAGTGTGCTGGTGATCATCTATTATTTCTGTGTTGCGTTTATATTTTGACCCTTATAGACATTTTCCATTCTTGGTGTTGAGCCTAACTTTTAATTTTTTTTCTCTACATGAGCGATGATTTTTTTTCTTTTCCTTTTAAGAAATGGAGAGGAAAAGAAAATCATTATGAAGAAGAACCAACACCATAGAGACCAACAAACAATACCTGAAGAAAGGAGGAAAGCACTCTGTTGTTTTGTAGAGTTGTTGCAACCATTTAAATTAGTGTCTCATGTGTGTGTGTGTGTGTGTGTTTTGTGAGGATTTGTTAAATGTAATAATATAAATTGATTATATATATGTGGTTCGTTTATTACATCTTCTTTTTTCCTTTACATGGTTGCAGAATATATACTTCATTAGATATAGCTTGGTTATATTATAATTACTAGTTCAATATAGAGAAAAATTATACTTTTAGTCCCTAAATAATAACATTTATTTGATTTTAGTTTCATATCAAGAAAAATAACACTTTTAATTCTTGGACTGACCATGCTTTTGATCATTTTTGTTAGTTGACCATTTAAACATCAGATAGAAATGATCTCGTTTTTCGCCTCATGTGTGTGACACACGACTCCTTTCGTTTGATTTAAAGGTCAATTGGCTGAAATGGCTAGTAAAAAAAAGATTTTTTTGTTTACGAACATCATTCCTAGCCTCATGTGTGTGACACATGATTCCTTTTCGTTTGATTTTTAACGGCTAATAGAAGTTTTCTTCCCGTCTTCTTCTTCATCTACTTCTTTCTCCCCAAGCTTCTCCAATCTTTTGTATTATTAAAAATTTGGAGACACCAATTGCTACATTTATTTGATCCAAATGGGGAAGCAACAAAGCGTTAAAGCTTCAATAGTTTGTAGGTTTTTTAGATTTTAAAATTTTTGTTAGTTTGGATTTTGATTTAATTTGTTTCCTCCAAGAGATTTGTTGGTTTTTTATTTTTAATTTGTTAAAGATTGTAAATTATACATTTTTTTATTAATTTTGTTATAAATTGAATTTATTTAACAATTTGATCATATATAATGTATTGATATGCTGCAAAAATATACATGTATATGATATATTTCGAGTTAATCAATCTTTTCAATATGGTCTGATCAATCCAATGATTCAATAATTTAATCACTGGTCCAGTTTTCAAAACATCGATTGAATGTGGTAGAAATCAAGTTAGAGATACTGAAGTGAAGGTGTGGAAGTAGCTATAAATGATGGAGTTGGCGGGAACTTGTAATTAGTTCTTTCTTGAGAACCGGTAAGATTACTAGAAGGACTATGCTATTTTTGTTTGTTTCCTCTTGAGAAGTAGTTGTGAACTTATAACTAGCACAACTATCCAAAATCTAAACTAGTCGAATTTCTTTGTGCACTTTATAATGGAAAAAATTATAATTTTAGTCCTGTAAGTATATGGGGTGGCATTTTTTATCTTACTTAAATCAATTTTAATAATTTAGTCATGTAATTAAAGAAAATTTGCAATTTAAAGACTAATGCCGAAAATTCAATTCAACAAATTGTAACAACTTTTGTGACTAATTTTCTAGGATCATTAGTATTACAAGACAGCCGTTGCAAATTTTGTCGCAAACCATGACGAATGTTTGCGAGAACAATTTGTTCTCAAATGTTTGCAACCTTGTTGGGCAGCAATATCATTGCATCTTGTTACAAATACTGTCGCTAATTTGAGCAAATGAGATTCATTACAACCTTGACACAACAATAGTCACGGTATTGTTTTGCCACAATTCAGTGACAAATGCAACGACTTTATTATTTTTTCTTTCATTATAAAGACAACCCAAATTAATGATGGCGGAACATATATAGACGGATTATATTGCAAAATCAAATTATGATATTAACATGTAAAACAATATATAAGATAAACTTTACGAAAAAATTGCAACTTTTATGCCACATAATAGGGGCGGTCTACTCATTTAGTTCTGAGCTCGCACTAAATCTAAAATGGTCCTAAACTTGACTTCTATGACACATTCAACATTATCTCCTAATGTCCGTAACAAATAGATGGCAACACACACATGACATGCGTGGCTGCCAGTGTTTGACGAAAAATGAATTTGGGACCAAAAGTGTTCGATCCTCTATCCTGTGGGATTAAAAATACAATTTATTTTTAATTAATTTCCTTAATTTTTATTTAATCATGAAATACCACCTTTTATTAAATCTTCAATTGATGGTCGCAATGTAAATAATCTTATCTATAACTCTTTTAGAAGTCGAATTAAGTTTATTTCAGTAAAGTGGATCTTATTAGTCGTGGTGGAAAACTATTAATCTCATATATCTTTCGGTGTTTAAAACAAAACTTGTGACTATATATGTACATAATTTTGGGATATTCATAGTGGCATGTAAAATTAATTATCACAAGCTTTTCATTAGGCTACACATTTAAGAAATTAAGCTTAACTTCAAGATTAAAGGATCAAAATAATTTGCACAAGGCATGATATCTAGACCTTATTATCTCGAGACAAGTAATTGATGTAAAACGAACAAAGAGTCAACGATTAAAGCCTATGTTTGGAACAATTGTCTTTTTCATCCCACAAGATAAATGGTCACCACATTTGGTCCAACAAAATAGTCAACAAAATGATCAATGTGCTACCGCGCGAAGTATTATCCGCTCTGGCTTCTTATGAGCCTTACGGGTTTGTCCTGAAAAAGCGCCTCGCTAGGAAAAGGATGTCTTGGGGCTTAAAAGCTACTAAATCTCTTCGTTTGCAACCAATATGCTATGCTTTTGCCTACATCATCAGATTGTTTGCAAACTTACAACAATATTTGTGATGATGAACTTTTCTTGAAATACCACAGTTGCTTTTTAATTTATGACGATTCAATATTTTTACATTCTTCCGAAAGATATAGCAATTTAACAACAACATTAGCGACAAACAGGACAACTGTAGCAAATATGTGTAATTTTCTGATTTTATTGCTAACTACCACTTGCAAAAACATTTATGATGACCTTAATTTTCATTTTGTCACAAATGGTAGGACGACTAGATTGAATTAAAGTGGGTTGCTGATACTTTGCGGTGAAGTTTGCCATGGAAGCTCGCTTTCATCACAAAATGTGTGGTCTGACTAAATACAATTGTTGGTCTCTGGTGCATCTTCAATGGATACTTCTGTAGCAGAAAAATCGAGCACCTCAATATGTAGGTATTAGGAAGGAGTCTTATGGTCTAGATGATTTCATAACTTGGGAAAAAAAAATAAAAGTGCATACGTAGATGAGGAAAAGATTTGAACTCTGTGTGGTAAGTATAAGACTGATTCTGCTGATGGGTTAAAATACGACTTTTTAGAAGGATTCATCAAACTTACAATAACTGAACATCATTCAGTGAGCCATAGTAGTTAGATTGTGTTAGTATATATTGCATTTTGATATTTAAATTATAACATATGTATCTTCATATTCCATGCATTAATGTTGAGGTTAGTGGTGTTGGTAGATGATTATGGCCATCATATTTGTAACCTTTCTTCTTAAAGATCGAAAAAGAGTCAAGTTCATTACCTCTGCTGGCACATTTTGTTATGTAGCAATGCCGTTAAGCTTAAAAAATAAAGGAGCCACCTATTAATTTAGAAGATAAGATATTTCGACCACAACTAGGGAAAAACATCGAAGTCTACATGGACGACGTGTTAGTAACGAGTAAAAAGACTGAAGACCACATTGTAGATTTGGAGAAAACATTCTCAATCTTAAGAAAATATAGACTAAAGTTCAATCCAGGAAAATGCACATTCAAAGTAAGGGGAGGGCATTTCCTGGGATTCATGGTGACATAAAGAGGCACTGAAGCCAACCCCCTCAAGGTCAGGGTTATTCTTGACATAAAGGGATAAACCAATGTTAATGAGGTACAACAGTTGACTAGAAGGATAGCTGCACTCAATCGCTGTATCTTAAAGATGTAGAGAAAAGTTTGCCCTTCTTCAAAATATTAAGGAAAGCAAAGAACTTCGAGTGAGATATTGGTTGTCAACAGGCCTTTAAGAAACTTAAGGAGTATTTGGTAGGGCTCTCCATGTTGGTAAAATCTTCACCTAGGGACACTCTCTACTTGATCTTTCTTATACTCAAGCAGTTAGTTCTGTCCTCATTCGAGAGGACGAGGAAAAATAGATGAATATATACTATGTCAGAAAGGTACTCAATATAGAAGAGAGACGATGTATCCCCATAAAAAAGATGGCCCTAGCGTTAGTAATCACAGCTAGGAGGTTACGCCCTTACATCCTTTCATACCCGATGGGGGTAAGGATAAATCTACAATTAAAGCAAATCTTGGGTAAGCCAAATACCTCAGGACGATTGGTAAAATGCGCGATAGTAATTAAGCGAATATGAAATTTCATACTTACCATGAACAGCTATTAAAGCCCAGGCTTTGGCGGACTTTGTCTTCGAGATGACAGGGACACTCTTGGAAGACACTCCAAAGACAGAAATATGGTTACTCCATGTAGATGGATCAACCACAATACAAGAAAGTGGTGCAGGCATAGTCATTACCTCGCCTAAAGGAGAAGATATGGAGTTCGCTATCAAATTCAAATTCAAGGCCATTAATAATGAAGCCGAATATGAGGCGATCGTGGTAGGCATGAGGATGGCACACGAAGTTGGAGCTAGAGACCTTGTAGCGTACTCAGACTCACTATTACTAGTTAAACAACTACAAGGACCTTACGAAGCTAAACGAGAGATCATGGTGCAGTATTTGAGGCAAATAGCATAGCTAAAAAAGTAAGGATTGAAAGCTTCCAGCTTATACAAATCCAAAGGGAAGAAAATCTTAAGGCTGATTGCCCCTCCAAACTAGCAAGCACCTTGGAAGATTGTAGAACCAGACAAATTACTATATAACACCTACTAGAGCCAAAGTCTCCCTTGAACGTCCAAGTTATTTGCCTAGTGGAGGATTGCTGAATTTTTATGATTGGACGGTTAGAAAGGGGACACCTTCTTGAGAATAGGTGGGACGTAGCCAGGCTTAAAGTTCGACCCACTCTTTTCTTACTGTAGGGAGGTATTTTGTATAAGAAATTATTTACACACCCCATGCTCCATTGTTTATCGCAACAAGCAGGAGCACACATGCTTAAGATACATAGTGGTTGTTGCAAAGCGCAATCTTTCCAATCTTTGTTCTTTCTCTTTTGGTTTTGGTGAAGTGGGTGTGCAGATAATAGAAAAACTTGATGCGGGAATTACCAACATGTGTTATTATGTATTCATCCAACGACTCATGACTCGTATGATACAAATTTGCATAGGTAGAATCACTAGCAACAGATAGTATCATTGTAATTATAAACAGAATAATTGGATCAATGTTCATAACTCAATCATGATGGAAACTACTTTGACATCATACCCCTGAATTACTAATTTCCAATGCTGCAGTCTTATTTCCGGTTTATCAAATCCACTTCCTTGGGACACAATCAACTCTAACATGTTTCATTTATGTTTTATCTTAATATTGAATTTTGATTTTTATATTCCATAGTGTTATATTTTTTTAATATTTTTCGTATTGCATATTTTAATTTTATGAGAATATAGAGCTGTGCCAGTGTCTTTTACGTACTCTAAATTTTTGAAATTTTAGATTTTTTGTATGCCTTGTGTCTATATAGATGTATCCGTCCATCATAGTCTTTAATTTTTCAAATTGAGAAACCCTGCATCCATAACTAACTAATATACTTATCTGAGTCAATCTAGTTATCAATTCCGTAATGGCTTAGAATTTTAAAAAAAGTTTGTCTGTACGAAAAGTTCAAGGCAACGTCATAATTCTAAAAAAAGTTTGTTTGAATGAAAAGTTGAAGACAACAGTCGAAAAGACAAAAGTAACGTGTGATTGAAAGATACATAATATAACAGTGCAAAGCTAGATATAACTCAACAGTGATGAGAATGGCTGTAAATAGCTATCCAAGAACAGCACAGCAACAGATT
This sequence comes from Sesamum indicum, assembly GCF_000512975.1. Classification (NCBI taxonomy): domain Eukaryota; kingdom Viridiplantae; phylum Streptophyta; class Magnoliopsida; order Lamiales; family Pedaliaceae; genus Sesamum; species Sesamum indicum. Next base: position 2,324,471 of record NC_026152.1, read on the forward strand.
GCTTTGAAGTTTGAACGATGATGAATAACAGACAGAAGACTAAGGATGGAAGAAGTTGATATTATTATTCTAAGTGATACTAACAACTTCTTTAGCCAAAGAACGTTTCTTCACAAAGTTGTATTTTTCTTTTCTTCGTTCTTGGTTAGTAGTCGCAGTTGTGCACTTTACTAGCCGTTGCTTTACTAGCCGTTGGGAGGCAGTTAATAAATTGCTCCTTCTTCCCGTTGTATAAAACGTATATATATCAGTTTGGTGGAGTTGATATACAGAGTGAAATTTGTTTCTTGAATCATGAATTTAGAAAATCCATTCTTCTCTTCTTCTTGACAAATAAGAACCATCTTTTCCCTAACGGTCGAAAAGACAAATCAAGAAAATCTCGCAAAGAAGGGCCGTTGTTACCCACTCCGATGGTCAATCCTCAAACTCCTCTCCAAGAAGGAAGAGGAGAGTGGTGGGGGTGGGAGAATGATGAAAGTTGAAGAAGAAAAGGGCTTTGTGAGAAGAAGAGAAAGAAAGTGTTAGGGGGCGGAAGGAATGTGAAGCGAAAAGGGTTCAAGAAATGAAGGTGGAGTAAAGGATGAGTCGGCCTTCAGTTCATACATCCTCTACAGGTTTGTTCTTTAATTCTCACTGCTAATCTGTTTCCACATTGTCTTGGGATTGTTTGCTTGGACTTTTTGGTGAATCTCCAAGAAAACTGAGTGTGATTATTAATTGCTTTGATTAAGTATATGTTGGGTTGGCGATGCTGCTTTTTAACTGTGACTTGTTTGTTTCCTTCAATTTTATGTTTCTTAAAAATTTGTCACCACCAACCAACTTGGTCATGTTTGATCGTGTGTGCTCTTGAGAAACGTTGTCCAAGACAAATGTGTAATATAATGCCCACAATTTGAAGTCTAACAAAATCTGAGGTAAAAGAAAAGAACCCTTAATTAGCTTGTCACTTGAGAAATTTGTTTACTACTACAGATCAAATGGTTACATAAATTAGTTTCTTGAAAATTAGTGTGCTGGTGGTTGTGAAAATGTTATACATGTGCATCAGTATGTAATGTGGCTGATCAGCAATTGGTAAGCAAGAATCACTTGTTTCAATGGTTTGTGCAATTGGGGAATCTGCAGAGTTCTGAGAAGAAATCTCTGCAGTATGAGAAGAAAGTGTGTCTTCTGTGTCTCTTCCATCCTCAGTCAAACTTATTGTTTTTCTTGGCCCTCCAAAGCTAAGAAATCGTAAACGTATAACTAACTTAAAACAACAAGTTCAACCAACCTGGAAAGATGATCTGAAACATTCTAAGTAAGGAAAACACCAACTACAGAGTCCTTTCCATGGAGAAAAGTGTCTGTCTCCTGTGAAGAAAATTACAGCATACTTAAGTTAGAACATTTGAATTATATGCCATGTTAGTGTCTTGTTCACCTCTTTGTTGGATAAGCACAGTGGGTAAGGAAGACTAGTATTTTTAAAGAATTCTTTTTAATTGCATAAAAAGTTACTTGATTTTCAGATTTGATTCAATTCCCTTTACTTGTATGTTCTGCCATTATTTACTTGAATGTCTTTCTGCTACTAGTTGAAATGATCGAGAGAGTCAGGTTCTGTTTCTTTCAACCTCTTGGGTGCTCTACTTGCTTGTTCCTATATTTTGCATCTTGAATGAACAAAAAATATTGTTTCTCTAAAATTTCTTTTCCTCGACTTCTTATTCTCCTTATTTTCTTGTTCATTTTTCTTTGATATTTCCTATTGGTCTTAAGTTTTCCTATTGATATTTCTTTTTTCTCTATCACGACTTGCTATTCTAAATAATGTTCCATATATAATTTTTGTGTACTACTTAATCTTCATCTAATTACTCCTATTTTTTTTTGTAATAATCCATCTTTTCTTAATCCTCTCTTTTTTCGTTAAAGATAACAAAAGATGAAATTCATTTATCACATCTTTTTTTTTCTATCAAATGACGAAAACATTATTCTTTTCCTATTCATTTTATGATTTTCTTTCTTTTTAAGTTTTTCTTTCTACAAGCCTTCCTTTTCAAAATTATTAGGGTCGTTATTGTTATACAAAAATTTTAGCTAAGTTTACACTTTGTGTTGAACAAAAGATGTATTTTATTTATTAAAACTTGTTCCATCCTTACGAATTAATGCATTATATAGATTTTGAAGGATATCTTCTTGTTGGGGTTCTTCCTATGCATCTTGCATCTGTTCGTCTAGATCCTTGGAATGAAGCCGTTCTCTGTCCAAATTTATATGTTCTAGCTTTGAACTTAGACCACTATGATCTCTGCCGGGAAAAGGTTTTTCTTGAACTCCTGGGGTAGGAGTCATTATTTTGCTTCCTCTTTTTCCTTGGCTCGCTTGATTCTCTTATAATAGTTAAAAAATTATTGTTTTCACAATAGAGAGAAGTTCGTTTTGATTTTACCTTTCAGTCTTTTCATGTTCTTTTGGATGAAGATAACACCAATCTCAGTTTGTCTTTATGGAAAGACATTTTTCGTGCCACTGAGTCTAGTTGTCCTTTAGGTACTTTGTATGACTGGATCAACATTTCCCTCCATGGACATTGGAGCTGGTACTTCTGTTGCTACTCCATTCGAAAAGAAATACTTGCGAAACCAATGGATATATTCATCTACTATGCAAATACTTTTTAGTTCAAGGCTGAGCGTGTCCATATTCTCTAGCCTTTTCTGCTCTACTTCCTTAGAAGTATCCATCTCCGATGAAATGTATTTTGATAAGTCTTCCTAACCGGTCTGCAATCGCACCTTTCGAATCTCCTGCAAGGATGCTGGCTTTGGTATCTTCTAGTGTATTATCCCATTCGATCTTCATGGATTCCTCTAAGGCCAACTCTAGGGTAGTTGTTGCTATCTTGGCTGCAACCCATTTCTCAGTACTTTGAAAATTGATAATATGCAGGTTCAGTATAGCGTCATATGGATGTAAGGGTTGGAGCATGGTCCCTGCCCAAGGTGTATCTTGATGGCTGCAACCCATTTCTCAGTATTTCAAAAATTGATAATATTCAAGTTTAGTATAGCGCCATATGGATGTAAGGGCTGGAGCATAGTCCTTGCCCAAGGTGTATTTTTCGGCACTCTCTTTGGATTTCTATCTGAATTTTTGTTCATGGTTCCCACAAATGTTGGAGTGGCATTAGTGTGGAAATTCGCACTTTCTCTTATCGGTTGGTCCTGTGGAGGATCATTAGAACATGTACTTCCCTCCGGCGGTGGTAGTGTTGGAGTGATTTCATTGGTTCGTATATTAACTACATCTACAATCTCAAGTTGGGAATAGGATTCTGCCAATTCTTATAGATATGATAGATCCGCTCTTTTTATAGATATGATAGATGTGATAATTAGATCTTGTTTGGAATCTCCGTGATCTTCCCTTCTAATGTAGAAGAAGTATTGCTCTAAGGGCATCCCTGATGTTTTGGTTTCTCTTTAGATTTGCAATTTCTGCCTTCAAATCTGTGTGGTCTTTGTGTAGATCGGGAAGAATCTTAAGAACCTCGACCACCTTCTGGCCCCAAGGATTCTATTTTCATAGGTATATAGTCTCTTTGATGAATTCGGCTCGAGTTCTTTTCAATCAGTCATAATTAGAACTGAAATTATGTAGGAATTTACCCGTTCCGCTTCTCCTAGCTGGGATTCTACTATGTATTTCAATGTAGTGTAGACGCTTCACTGCATTTCCTAGTAACACTTGTCAAACTTCAAAATTTCTCAGCCATTTTTTTCTTCTAGCGTGAGAAGTTTAGGATCAATCCGCTTGGTACCATTGTAACACTTGTCAAGAATTTCCATGAGAAATTCTCTTCTCTGTATTCCCTATTTTCATAGTAATTCGAACTTTCGTTCGGTTCCATTTTCTGTCAAAGGATCTCCTCTATTAGTGGATAAATAATATCAAAATATAATATAATCATATATTTTTTCAATTAACTAGGCGCTGATACTATTTTGGCGAGCATGGATGAAAAATTAGAATTTTAGTGTAAATGGACTAAAACAACTCTTTTAAAATCTGAACATGGGTAAAAGTGTCCAAAATTCCATCCGTGGTCCTAATTTAAGCGATTCTGCAAGTTACTGTACTTAATTGGAAAATACTTAAACATAATGGACTAAAATTGAACGCGAGGAAACTTATTGGACTAAATTAATCTTTTTCCCATATATCAATTTAACATGATCATAGCTACTAAAACATATATAAATAAACCTCAAAAAATCAAGTGACACAAAAAAAAATTAACAAATTTGATAGCAAAAAATATATATATTACTACAACCTATACAGTCAAAATATGTTTTTCATGAAATTCTTCATAGAAAAATCAAAATTCAAATTATTCAATAATAGCATAAAAATGGTTGACTTAAGTATAGGAAAATAAACAAAGGCACAAAAAAAAATTGAGAAATAGAAGAACAAAACTCATAAGCAATGAAATAAAATTATATATTCATTAAGTACATTTTATAAAAAAATCTTAATAATTGTAGTTATTATAAGACATATAATAATTATTTTATTAATACTTAATAAATTATTACTAAATTTTATATTCTACAACATTTTAAAATTTGTAACATGTTTATAATTTTTAAAAAATTAATAAAAGATAAATTACTGCCCCAAACTTTTCAAAATCCAAACTGACGTAATTGCAAAAATAGTCCTGTAAGTAGGGGGGGGGGGTTCTTGGTCCCGTAACTTTAGGACTGGCAATTTTAGTCCCGTAAATTTCAAAAAGGTCGTAATTTTAGTCCTTCGCACAAATCTGGCCGATTTTTGGATAATTTTACCCTTTCCAAGCTTTAAAATGAGAAATTTTTTCTAATCTCAATTATTTTGCATTTTAATGCATATTTTTGTACATGCTCAATGAGAATGGTATTAGAGGCTAGGTTGATTGAAAAAATATATCTACTAGTGTAGGAGACTCTTTGAGAGAAAATGGAACCGAATGAAAGTTCGAGTTACAATGATAACAGGGAATATTTCAAGATTCTAGAAATACAAAAAAAAGAGACAAGTGTTACAACGGTCCCAAGAGGATTGATCCAGAATTTCTCACGCCAGAAAAAAAAAAGAATGGCTGAGAAATTTTGAAGTTCGACAAGTGCTACCAGGAAATGCAGTGAGGCGTCTACACTCCACTGAAGTCCATGGTAGAATCCCAACCAGGAGAAACAGAATAGGTAAATTCCTACATATGGCACTATACTAAACCTCAGGTTTTCGAAATACCGAGAAATTGATAGACGAATGAGTTGCAGCCATCAAGATAGCAGCTACTACCCTGGAGCTCGATATAAAGCTTGTGGAGTTGAGATCCTTGCCAGAGATTCGAAAGGCGCGAATGCAAACCGACTATGAAAACTTATCAAAATACACTTTATCGGAGATGGATACTTCGAAGGAAGTAGAGCAGAAAAGGCTAGAGAATATGGACAGACTGTCATCAGCCTTGAACTAAGAAGTATTTGCTCAGTAAATGAATATATTTATTGGTTTCACAAATATTTCTTCCAGAGTGGAGTAACAACAGAAGTAGCAGCTCCAATTTTCTTCACAAACATATGCAAGTGCATGGCATGATATCTAGACCTTTTTAACTCGGGCCAAGTATTTGATGTAAAACGAACAAAGAGTCAACGAATAAACCCTATGTTTGGAACAATTGTATTTTTCATCCCACAAGATAAATGGTCACCAACAAAATGGCCAATGTGCACGACATGTGCTTTTGCAGACTATTTCTTGCCGCAAGTTGGACCTTGGGAATAAATGTGTCGAAAAAGTCTAATTTTGGGACGTTTTAAAAACCGAGTAAAAACAAGGATAAAAAATGTTGACCCCCTATCATGTGAGATGAAAAATACAATTTTTGCGTCAACTTTACAATAATCCTACATTTTCATTGTGTTTAGGCTTACTTCACTCATATATGCATTTTCTCTCCATAATTTTGATACATTGGTAATCAATTAGACACTTTTGTTTATTTTATTGAAATGAAGTCAAATATATCCCATAATTTGGATAAAAGGGACATAAGACAAGCATCAAGAAATCAACAATGGAATATCAATTTCCTATGTCATAAAATCAACTATATCTCGATGACATCAAATAAAATATGCATATTAGTACTTATATATCCGTGATAAAATTTTTTGCGACCACAAATTTTATAGTAATTATAACATTAATATTTAAAGCCACAGAAAATTTTCTATGGCAAACCATATTGCAACAAATTGTAGACAAAATCTGTTGCAAATTCCATGATTTGTTGTAGTGATGCATATACATATGACTTTATTGATTATTGAGTCTATCAAATTGTAGTAAGTATAATTTTCTCAACAAACATTAGTATCTGCACAAGGAAAGAAAAAATAAAATAAAAGATATAAGTATATAACACAAATTGAACATTGCAATTCATATATAGGACAGAGTTTGTATCTTTGTTCTAAAATTTATAGCTAAAAAATAAAAAAAACCTTCTTTTCACTTTTTCAAACATTCGATTACATATTAATTTTATTTTTAGATAACAAACAACTGAGAAAATGATTGCAAGATAGTCAAGACGAATGAAAAAACAAAAAGAAAATGAATAAGAAGAAATATATTATTCATTTTAAATAAAAATTTAGATAATTATCCTGTTTGCAGGATCAATATATACAAGTAAAATGACTTGCTCTCTTACATGATGATATTTAATGATTTTATATTCCTTGAATGTTGTGTTAATCAAATCTATCGCCAATATCACGTTACAACCCATCATCTTCATGGATGTTTTTCAGATCGGCAACGGTGGATCGGCGAGCAACCTCTTTGGTAAGAATTTGCAGGGGTTGGGCCTCTTGGATTAGAATTTTCAGCGACTGGGGTTACCTTCTTATTGGGGTCACCATGTGCAGGAAATTCAAAATTGATGGTTCTGCCCTCAATTGTTGTTGGGAGAAAAGTGGTTACCACAAGAAATAGCATCAAGAAGCTCACCACCTGCATCCTTGCCATGCTTGCTACCTCCTTTCAAGATTAACAAAAAGTTATATATATATATAGGAAGTAGAGGGTTTTCTTTTTATTTAATTACTTCTTTGTGCTTTGTTTATAGCAAAATATATAAGTTGGGATGCAAACGGAACATTTACGTTTGTCCACTGAAATACGATAATCTAAAATTAGAAGTTTATGAGGAACCACTCATTTATCTTTATCTAATGAGAGCCTTCCAAATATTTGTAAGACTTGATAGTTTATTGAAAATTTCTAAATTTTTCAGTTGGCACGTAGAGTTTTAAGGATGACCTTTCTTGCATTCATTTAATTCTTCAATGTCTTATCATTGAATTATTTTAATCTAAGTATTTCGCATATTGGCTATAATTATCACTAAAATTATATTATAAATTTAAAATTATTTGATCGTTATAGTTGAACTAACTTCTTTTTAATGCATTAATGATATAAAATTACTTTTTTTTTCTCTATTATAATGTATCAATGTCAAAAAATATATAAAAATTTTCAATGATGAAAACATATAACAAGATGCGAAATAATGATACATTTTATTTTCATTGGTAATTCAGTTGGACTTGGGTAGGAAAAGTTGTCGTAAAAGATGTTGCTGAAACGTCACAAAACTTGTTGATAATTTACTGCAACAAGGATTGTGATGCCGCTTGCAATTTGATCAATTCACTCTGGCTTCTTATGAGCCTTACGAGTTTATCCTGAAAAAGCGTCTCGCTAGGGTAAGAATGTCTTGGGGCTTATAAGTTACTCAATCTCTTCGTTTGCAACCAATATGCTACGCTTTTGCCTACATCATCAGATTGTTTGCAAACTTACAACAATATTTGTGATGATGAACTTTTCTTGGAATACCATAGTTGCTTTTTAATTTATGACGATTCAGTATTTTTACATTCTTCTGAAAGATATAGCAATTTAACAACAACATTAGCGACAAACAGGACAACTGTAGCAAATATGTGTTTTCCGGTGGGTTGTAATTTTATGATTTTATTGCTAACTACCACTTGCAACAACATTTATGATGACCTTAATTTTCATTTTGTCACAAATGGTAGGACGACTAGATTGAATTAAAGTGGGTTGCTGATACTTTGCGGTGAAGTTTGCCATGGAAGCTCGCTTTCATCACAAAATGTGTGGTCTGACTAAATACAATTGTTGGTCTCTGGTGCATCTTCAATGGATACTTCTGTAGCAGAAAAATCGAGCACCTCAATATGTAGGTATTAGGAAGGAGTCTTATGGTCTAGATGATTTCATAACTTGGGAAAAAATAATAAAAGTGCATACGTAGATGAGGAAAAGATTTGAACTCTGTGTGGTAAGTATAAGAAGCATAAGTTTAAAGACTGATTCTGCTGATGAGGTTAAAATACGACTTTTTAGAAGGATTCATGAAACTTACAATAACTTAACATCATTCAGTGAACCATAGTAGTTAGATTGTGTTAGTATATATTACATTTTGATATTTAAATTATAACATATGTCTCTTCATATTCCATGCATTAATGTTGAGGTTAGTGGTGTTGGTAGATGATTATGGCCATCATATTTGTAACCTTTCTTCTTAAATACCATCATCCCACTACTACACCATATTCATACACATTACTAGCCATTTACCCCACTATCTCTTGTAACTTATTACATAATTGTCCATTATTCATATTAAATAGTGGATGATTTCTATACCTATAAAAAGGAGGCATCATTCTTCTTTTTGATACGCACATATACTACATATAATTATTCTATAAGAGAGTTATATTTGTTGTATGAAGGTGTTCTTTTTTATGGCGTTTTGGACTCTATCACTTGTCCAAAGTGAGAGAGTCATGCAATGTTGTTAGGCTGTTTCGACAACAATTTTAAAGAGATTTAAATGGCTACAATTGAAAAACTAATGGATGTCAGTGCAGGTGATCTCGAAGTAAGGGTAAAGTACTCTTTTACCTTAGCCTTCTCAAAGTTTCTTATTTCTCGCTGAAAAAACCCAAATAAGGTCGATGACACTAACATGAATGACGATAAGTATGTTATCCACCAAGGAAAAGTGGAGAACTACAATAATGATGCATTCAAATATCGATATTATCTTCTCAACTGTTTATCTGATGATTTTTATGATTATTATAATAGAACATACTCTACTGCAAAGAGAATTTGATAAACATTACAGAGTAAGTATGATACTGAAGAGGCCGGTGCAAAAAAAATATGTTGCTCCCAGATTTTCAATTTCAAATATTCGATAACAAATCCGTAGCTGACCAAGTTCAAGCTTATATTATGATTGATGGAGAGGCAGGCTGGAGAGCATCAAAATTGGAGATAAATCTCATTGTTTGTCCCATCATTCACAAACTTCCACCTTCATGGAAGGCATTTTAGAAAACACTGCACGACAACCACAAGGAAACAAAGCTTGAAGCGTACGCATGGAAGAAGAGACAAAGGGCCAACATGCACTTATGCAAGCACCTAAGAGCAATGCACAATCCATCATAACAAAGGTAAATTTAACTATATCAAATAATGTCACACCCAACTCTCATAAAAATACCTACATGAAGCCAAAAAATAAAAGTTTAAAAAAATATGGTAAATTTTTCAACAAAAGTAATGCGAATGGTTAAACACAAGATCAAAATCTAAGAGCATGTTATATCTATGGCAAGATTAAGCATATTGCTTGATTTTGCAAATATTGAAGACATGAGCCTGTTCCGCAAGCTAACGTGATTGAGGAGCCATTTGTAGCAATGATAACAGACACATGGTTGAAAGTGCTGATGGGTGGTGGATAAACTCTGGTGCAAATCGTCATGCTTGTTATGAGAAATTGGTTCAAAGTGTATACTCTATTTGAGGAGTCAAGAACTATTATGCTTGTTGGTTCTCATACCACCCAAGTTTTGGAATTTGAGAAATTGAGTTGAAATTTACCTCAGGAAGGGTATTGATCGTGAAAGATGTGTTGTATACTCCTTCTATAAGGAAAAAATTGATTTCGAGTTTTCTGCCCAACAAGGTTGGCTTCAAACAGATTATGAAATTTGATCAATATGTAATTACTAAAATAAGTGTTTTTGTGGGTAAAAGGTATGCATGTGACGGAATGATCGTTTATGTCACATTAATAATCATTATGTGTGAATCACAAGTAATTTAGCATTAACTTCAATGAGTAAAAAAGATTTTGAGAAATGTGAATTTGTAGTAAAACCAAGATCACTATATCCGAGTGTTGAAAGAAAAATCGAATTGCTAGAATTAATACACACTAATATTTTTGAACTTGTAGGAATTTTAGTAATTTAAGATTAATTCCAATGAGTGAAAAGGATTTTGAGAAATGTGAATTTGTAGTAAAACCAAGCTCACCAAAAACCTCATCCAAGTGTTGAAAGAAAAACCGAACTGCTAGAATTAGTACACACTGATATTTGTGAACTTGGAGAAATTTTAACTCATGGAGGAAGTTGTTATTTTATCACTTTTATTGATGATTTTTCTAAATGTACTTATATTTATTTGATGAAAAATATAAGTGATGCCTTTGAAAAGTTTAAAGATTATCTCCATGAAGTAGAAAATCAATTCGGTAAGAAAATAAAAAGAATTAGAAGTGATAGAGGTCGAAAATATGAGCCAAATGAGCTTAATTCATTTGTTAAATCATTGGGAATAATTCATAATATTATTCCACCATATTCTTCTACATCTAATCGTATAACTGAGAGAAAAAAATAGAACATTGGTAGATTTGACAAATGACATGCTTATTGAATCTTATGCACCTTCAAATCTTTCTATTTTAAAGCTTGTAATGTGTTGAATATGGTGGCACATAAAAAAAAGAACTAAATTAACACCTTTCGAGGTGTAGATAAGCCATATTTGAGATATCTTAGAGTTTGGCATAGTTTAGCCTGTATGAGGCTAACAAATCCTAAAAACCAAAATTGGGAGTAAAAGTTACAACTTATGTTTTTCTTGGTTATGCTTCTAATAGTATATCTTATAAATTTTAGATCTAGAAGATAATGTGATTATAGAATCAAGTGATGCTATTTTTCATGAAGAAAAGTTTTCATTTAATTCTAAGAATAGTGGGGGTCAAAAATTGTGAAGAATATTTTATCTTTACTTAGCTCTTCCACTTATAGTTCGAAAAATGAGAAAAATAATGTTAAACTAAGGAGGAGTAAAAAAGCTAGAGTAGAAAAAGATTTTGGTCCTGATTTTTATGCTGAAAATGATCCTCTTACTTTGAAACAGGTTTTTTCATCACCTGATGGTATTTTTTGGAAAGAGACTGTGAATGATGAGATGGAATTTCTAATTTTTAATAAAATCTTGGAAGTTCGTGGATTTACCACCTGGTTGTAAAATAATTGGGTGCAAATGGGTCATCATGAAAAAACTAATGCCGGATGGTTTGATTGACAAATTTGAAGCTAGAATAGCTGCTAAAGGTTTCAAGCAACTTAAAGGTACAAATATTTTTTATACATATTCTCCTGTAACTAAAGTGACATCCATTAGAGTTTTAATTGTTATTGCTGCAATATTTAATTTGCATATCCATCCAATGGATGTAAAACATACATTTTTTAATGGGGACTTAAATGAAGAAATATATATGGACCAACCCAAGCGTTTTGTAGAAGCAGGCCAAGAAAGTAAGGAGTGTAAATTAACAAAATCCCTATATGGCTTAAAATAGACACTTAAGAAGGAGTGAACTAGAACTCTCAGCCATGGTAGAGTATGAAAGTAGAAGAGTACAACAACAAGGGCATGTAAAAATATCAATAACAGTAGCAAGAATGTGTGTTAAAATTGGGTTCAATCAAAGGCTATATATAGATCTTTAGAGTGAAAAGTAAACCTGTATTAACTAGTAAAACCACCTAACAGATTAACTGGAAGAATCACTAGCTAACTTTAACAAACTAAACTAATCAAGGCCAGCTGCTAATTAAATAGAAGGACCGTAAAGTTCTAAATATAAGAATAAGCGTGAGTGTGTCTACAGCGAAGCAGAGGCGCAGACAGTTAAATAAAAGTTCATTTACCCAAACGCGTTTCTTCCAGCTGCAGTGGTACACGCCAGTGTTAACACCCCCTCTGCAAGTTAGACTTGGTCTGAGATCAACCAAGCCTAACTTGGAGATTAAATGTAAGAAGGTTGGTCCTGTAAGCATTTTGGTAAAGATAGTGGCAAGTTGTAATCTAGAAGACACACGCTTGGGAGCCAGAACCCAACTTTGTATTTATCACGAACCAGGTGGCAATTAATCTCCAAATGCTTGGTTTTGTCATGAAAGACTGGATTAGCCACTATATGCAACACTGCATGGTTGTTGCAAAAAAAAGAAATTGGTGTACTAATTGGAATGTGAAAATAAATCCAGACCAATTCACAAGTGGTAGATGCCATGTTTCAATATTCGGCCGCTACCATTAATGAGATTAAAGAGGGGCCAAATAATGACAAAGTAGGTTGAAGATCTCCTAGTGTCCACGCAATACGCCTAGTCAGCATGCAATAGGCTGCCAAGTTTGTAGAAGTTGTTGGAGGAAAGAATAAACCTTTATGAGGTGTATCTTGAAGGTATCTCAACAATGGTGTGAAACATTCCAATGTTGTTTGCATGGGTGCTACATGAATTGGCTAAGTTGTTGGGCTACGTGAGACATATTTCGTCTTGTAAAGCTCAAGTACAAAATTCCCAACCAACCATCTTGGGACTCAGGATTGGATAGCATTTTCCTGTTGCAGCAGTGAATTTGATCCAAGTAGGAACTGTAGTCATTGTTGGTTTTGCTTGTGCCATCCCAGCATCCGTAAGTAGGCCTCTATGTACTTGGTCTTGGTGACTGCAAACCCATAGGCAGACCTTGTTATTTCCGGACCAAGAAACCACAAGAAAACATTCGAGGAGATAAAGTCGTTAGATATTAGCGAAGAGAGCAAGCTCTCTCTCAAGAACCGCAAGAGACTTATCCAGAGGAATTTAAGTAAAAACCCTCTGGCATGGTGGGAGGAACAAGATCGAAACTACTATGAAATTCAAGGAAGAATGCAAGTACGAGTACATTCCATACAAACCTATCCGGATGAACGTGAAGGATAAGAAGGATATGTAGATTATTATCAAATAGCATATCAATCTTGGACTCATCGAGCTTGGAGTCTCTACCTACAGTAGCCCTGGATTTCTATTTAGAAACCATAATGAGATAAAGAGAGGTAAACCCAGATTGTTAATTAACTATCAAAGAATTAATAAAATATTAGAATTTGATAGTTTATATTCCTAGTATAGAGCACTTAATTGTTGCATTAAGTTTGCAAAAGTGTGTTCCAAATTCGATTGCAAGTCGCAATTTCCTACACGTACTCAAGGACATGAAGCATTTTCAAAGCTTCTTGGGAGTTTTTAATTTTGCAAGTATCTTCATTGATGATCTTGCAAGATACAGAAAGGATTTTCGACCACTTTTGAAGGAAAGAAAAGTTCAAAATGAAAATGGATAGAAATTCATATGAAAATGCTTCATGAGCTAAAAGAAATTTGCAGTAACCTGCCAAAACTTGCTATACCAAAAGACGAGGATGAATTGGTGGTCTACACAAACGGCAATGACTATAGATGGGTAGTAGTGTTCATTAAAAAGACAATTGCAGGGGAAGAACCTTGTAAATTTACAAGAGGATTATTCTTAGAACAACAAATCAAAGTCTGGCACGTTAACGAGAATGAGTTCTTTGAGATTTGGAAGGCTTTTAAAAAATGGCCTTTGTTTTTACTAGCTAAAGATTTCATTTTAAAGGTTGATAATACTAATGTTAAGTCTTTCGTAAAGAATAAATTAGAATCTTAAATAGAGAAAGCTCGTATTATCAGATGGCAAGTTGAGCCAATATTATTGTTATAAGATTGTCGTTATAAAATCTCATGAGAATGTTCTTGTAGATTTCTTGACAAGAGATGGAAGCATTTGAAGTAAACTTCATCATGCTGAGACTCAAGCACCTTTGCAAAAACCTCGAGGAGCTTGACAAGAGTTCAGACAGCTACCAGTGAATGCCCAAGTTGCAGAACAAATCCAATGAGCTGATCTAGACATTGCCCAAGTTGCCATAAGCAGTTCCTTATTAGCATCTACCATGCTATGGACGACTTACAAGAATCAATTCGGAAGGCATCACCTTCAGGGATGACTCACAAATTGAGGGAGCATGATCCTAAACATGCCCTAAAAGTAAAGGGCTTTGGACCTGTAGCGTTGGATTCAAGTATCAATTGCACAAGGCCATCGCCAAACTCTGGTGAAACGGCATCAATTGGGTCATAGGAAATGCAAACTCCTGATGATTTAAGTCAACCCAACACCTTTAGGGTTAAAAAGGGAGAGATTAGCCTTAAACCAATGACAGACACCTCTGGGGCTAATACTAACGAGTTGATATCTTCTTTCATTGCTTGGTAGGAATACCAACACATATGGAAAAATTTAATTTCCCGCAAAGGAGTAAATCCAAGCAAGACCATCATCGAAAACATTCGAAAAATATAACAAGGTCTGGATATTGAGGGTTCCAAACCAGAAGAGGTTAGAGAATGGTATGATTTTGAAGCTCTAGCTTCAGTCTATAGTATATTACCCAGTTTTTAGAAAATTTCAAGCTTCCGAAGTAGATTAGTGGGGCAGTTTTTTACTCATAGCAAAATAACCCTCACATAAAGAGGAGAGATATTCTAGAGATAAAATTTGTATTAGTAGCTCCAGAGACTGCAGGAAGAGGGTCTCATTCAGCATTTCATTGTATAAAGTTGCAGAGACCAGACATGGTAGCGTTCAGTAAAATCAAAGCTGCTTTAGGAGAAGCTCCACTGGTATCCACCATAAGTGAAGATGACATTTTCACCGAAAAAGCTTGGGGATTATGAGTCTGTCTCATCGAGATGGACAAAATCAAGTATCCATTTAAAATATTTTCAAATAAATTAAATGGATCATTTTTGTTAAACTTTATGATAGGAAAAAACACTGAGTTTGTTGAGAGCTTGTTTGAAAAGAATAGAATGCTAATATGGGAAAATAAGATGCCAGAAACTGAGTCTACAAGAATGAAAACATGCAACATGCTGTATGTTTGGGCAATGGCATAACCATGTATGTCCTTGTTGTGAGAAACAAGAAAAGCCCCTATTTTGAACAAAAATTCGGGTCACACAAAAGAAACCCAAACCAAACCACGATAAGGGAAAAAGAAAGAATTTTCACAAAAAGAAATAAAGATTGAAGAATGTAAAAAGTCAAGAATAAGACTGTCGGTAGAAAATAATAAAGTCCAACAGTTAGCAAAAAAAGCCAACTAGCAATCACATGGCCGAGAAGCCATTATGATCAACAGTTGAGAAGGATGCGGTGATGATGAATGTAGTGACATCATCCGAAAGAGACAAGATGATGACGAACACAGTGACATCATCAATAAATAAGTTTGTCTGAAGTCCACGAATGCCTATAAAGAAAGAAGCAATGCAGCAGATGGGGATTATCAGAAATCTTCTCCAACTCTTCAAATCATAGTATTTCGAATTTTTAGTCTTTTTATTTTTGAAGTTTTTAGTTTATGGGGGTTTCCCCAAGAGTCAAGTCCTCTATCATATGAGAGGCTAAACAGTTGTCTCCTCCAACGGAGGATAATATCTATGTAATATTTCATTATTTCTTCAACAAAAGTAAGACTTCTATTCAACTTGTTTGTACAAAATTCTATTAAGTCCCTATATTGGAGTGTTTTTTACGCCCTAAGGTAGGACGAAATAGGACTATGCTGATTGTTGCTGAAGGAGCCAAGTGCCTACAAACCTCTGCTGTGGTAGTGTGGTTGGAGGAAGTCCGTAAAACCAAGGACTTGAAATAGCCGGGAACAAGGCGATCAGAACAAGGTATGAATTTATGAGGGCTTACTTTATTTCGGAAGCATGTTGGACCTAACTTGGAGCATGTAGTGGACTAGGGTTAATTTTTTACTAGAAGGGCAAAATGGTCATAAAGTAGGCTGAATGACCAAAACCACGAACATTTGAAAGACACAGGACCAAAATTGTCACTACGAAAGTTAGAGGACCAAATTTGCTAACCCCCTATACATACAGGACAAAAATTACAATATTGCCTGCCTGTAATCAATCTAGCCGGAATAAAAATCGACTGAGACTCTGAAATAACACCATCAAGGAAGGGCTTCAAACAATTAGCTATAGCTTTAGATTCAATTTTATAGACAACTTTGCACAAACTGATCGGTCTAAAATGAGAAACCAACTCGGGATTGACACACTTGAAAATGAGAACAATTGGGTAAAGTTAAATTGAACTTTAAGGTTGTGATTATTTAACAGATTAAACACACATGTAGTAACGTCGGCCCCCACAATGTGCCAAAATCTTTTATAAAAGTCTGGAGACATACCATCAGGTTTAGGGCCTCAAGATTTGACTTCCTCAGCCGTGAAAGGTCGAAGTAGCTCCTCATTTGCTTCCATCGTCTCAACATAAAGCAAAACCAAAAAAGAAACAAAAATGAGAACAGACTAAACTAAAGCACTAAACTACCGACACCTGCCCTCTGCTTAGGAGTGTACGTTATGTGAGTTGGGCTAACTCAAGTAATTTTTTAAACACAGTATTTGCTATTTTTATAAAGCTTTGTCCAAGCCGAATCCAGCAATCATCAAACCCTCACTTTGTGGTCTAATTGGGTTGGGGCAGGTTGGCTCGATTTTTGCGATCTTTAATATAATCTCAATCACTAGTACAATCATGTTAATATTTTGTGACAACTTATATTTTTATTACATTTATTTTGTCATAATAAATACATTTTCAAGTAGGGCTAATTACAAAAAAAGTACAAAAATACGATATATCAGTTATGATGTGTTAAAAATAAACACTTACACGTGGTTATATGTTTAATTTAAAAGAATAGAAATAAATATAAAAAAAATTACCAATTTTTTTATGAATAAGATTGTGGACAAAGTTCTTATTTTAAATTAATTATATAATAAATTGATCACAATAATATACAAATATTAAACAAATTAAAAATTATTTGAAATAAGATAAGATGATTATGAAAACAGATTGTAACAAAATAATGATATCATCTATTTCAAGTTCTTGTGTTTATTAACAACATAAAAAATATAGAAATTTATCAATAATCAAGAAAATTATTATTATTATTATTATTACCAACCCAACCCACACTTAGTCAGCTAATTTGCGGTGCGGTTTGGGTTGGATCGATGGGTTGGAACGGTCCAACAATTTTATTGAACACCCCTACCTCTGCTGCAATCTTCGGAGTTGAAAACAATTGACAAAACAACTTCCACTAGCGAACCCAATGACCTCATGTGTTTGCATCTCATGACCCTCGAACAACTTGCTATTACGCTTCCGTATTAAATGGATTAGGAGAACATTTGAAATAAGAATTTTAAAATACTCCATATTAAATGGATTTAAAATCATAACATTAAAAGTTTAAAAATTTGTTTTATGGGATGAATCTACCCTATCAGTTGTTATGAATTTGAAATCTTTAGATCCAAACAAAACATAAAAGAAACTAATTACTATATACTACATTTGGAGAAATAATATCTTTTTCTTCGGAACTCAGGTTCTTTTCATTTTTTATTCTATTGATTTTTATTTTTGGTTCTATATATTGGTTACGGGATTATCACTTTTTGCCATAATTTTTAAAAAGTAATACTTTTGATCCCATAAAACTTTTCAATTAGATATTTAACAAAAAAGGTCATGTGGCCATTAAATCAATGAGACCAAAAATGCTACTTTTTGAAAGTTGTGCGACTAAAAATAAGAATTATGTAACTGATAGGACTAAAAGTAGAAATTCATAATTAATGGAACCAAAAGCATAAAAATCCTAATAAGTAAATGCTAAGCACGTGGTATTTTCGTTAAATATCAACGAAATTGTATCAGGACAAAAAGTACTACTTTCTAAAAGTTACAAGACGAAAAGTAAAAATCCTGTAACAAATAAATCAAAAATAAAAAGATCTTAGATTACAGAACAAAAAAGTATTATTTTAGTCCACTAAATTTACTAATTTTAATTTTAGTTCGATAATTATGTCCATTTTTGTTTAGGTCCAGTAACTTACAAAATTGCTTACTTTTAGTCACAGGCCATTATTTCTCGGATTTTCTGCACATGATGTGCATAAAATCTTTATTTATATAAAATTAATAATATAATCTTCATATACATATATAAGAAAACGCAACAGGATTTATAATAAAAAATCCAACGGCATTCAACTATGTCAACATAATTATAAACCAAAAGGCTTGATGATAACTAATTAATCAGTTGTGGATGTATCCCTGATGAACGGACACTTGCGGCCCATGGGTTGAAACACGGGGAAGATGGGGTTTCAGGGACAACAGTTTCCGGCCGGGTTGATTATCACGACACTTCTCCGACGGCTCACACTTCCTCGTGTAGGCGGTGACTTCTGGTGGGGAACTCCATCTCTCAAAAGAGGGTCGTAGCCGATGGCTTTACCGTCAACCGATGTAGGAACGAAAGCGCTCGCCACAAACATCACAATGAAGCTCGTCACCATCAACATCCTCGCCATGCTTGCGCCCTTGTACGGCAATTATGTTGCCTATTTGAACTTACTAAGTACTTTTTTTTTTTTTTTATTTTGGGAACTGTTTTGGTTATGTATTGTATTTTTTAGATTGAATTTACGTTCACTTCTGCCCATGCACATATATATATAGAGAGAGAGAGAGAGGAGGGTTGTATATATTTTCTATTAATATCTGGTGGAGGGAAATGGATAGGTTAAGATGACCAGTCATAAGGGTAATGATTCAGAGTGTTTTTCGACAACTACACCTTTTCATTCGGATCATATGAAAAATGAGCAAAAAAAATTCGATTATATAAAAAAGGAAAAAATTATTTTTTTAGTTTGTTAAATATGCCCAATTTTAGTTTTAGTCCTATAAGTATGCCCATTTTTTATTAACTCCAATAATTTACAAAATTGATTAGTTTTAGTCCTCCGGTCATTTGGATTTATAATTTGTGCCAGAAAAGTGATATGACATGACACCTAGATGCGTTTTTATTGATTTATAATCCTATGCGGGTAAAATCATGATGTGAAAGACAAATTGACCATCTTTTGTGCAAATTTGAAGAGAAGAAAAGTCACCTTTCTTCCCTCCAAAAGATGGCCAATTTGTCTTCCACATCATAATTTTAGCCGCATAGGATTATAAATCAACAAAAACGCATCTAGGTGTCATGCCATGTCACTTTTCCGGCGCAAATTATAAATCCAATCGACTGGAGGACTAAAACTAATCAATTTTGCAAGTTACTGGAGTTAATAAAAAATGGACATACTTATAGGACTAAAACTAAAATTGGACATACTTAACGGACTAAAAAAATACTTTTCCCTATAAAAAATAATTATTTTTATGTATTTTAGAAATAAAATAAATTATCCCGTTAGCAATGATTTAAATAAGGGTTTTTTTTCACATTTTTTTTTTGTTCATCTTTTATATCGTCACATGAAGGTAAATTGTATTTTGACCCGTCCCATACATAAATGGAAACAGGTGGGGATTCTTGTTTTCGTTTATTGATAAATGATAATTGAAGAAAAAATAGAGTTGCCATGCAATGGTCGATATTATTACTATATTAAAGTTTTTGACAGTGTAATACAATGGAGTTACAGCACACTATTCTTGGTAATTCTTATTTTTTCCTAGTAAATTAAATCTTTATGTATATTTATGAGATTTGATATATGACCTTCAGTATTTAATGATTAGTTGACTCATAATTAAAGAATAAAAATAATTTGACGAGCCAAGCTATATTCAAATAATTATTTTGTTCCATATTCTGGAAATGCATCTTTCCAAATTAAAGAACAAAAAGATAATGATTTGAAATTAGAATTTTTTTTTTTTAAGATAATATTGTCTGGTGTAGTTAGTGTTTACTATATAATAACAGTTATTTCTCCAGATACGACAATTTACTTACATTATTTTGATTGTATTGACTAACGGAGAGAGCTCGCTATCAATTGGCCGGAAATCTTTCAATGGTTCTCAAATTAAAAAAAAAAAAAAACCTCATATGAGACTCAATGTACGGATTGACCTGAGTGTGGGACCAAAATTGAAAACAGGTCCACTTATGGGACCAAAAAGCAATTTACCCCTATAACTATATCCCCTAAATATCTTACTTAAAGTAAACTCTATTTATATAGACATAAATATGCACATAATCCATGGACAATATGCAGACATAATCTCAACATCACAACAGACACAATCAACCCACAAGATTATATATATACACGACAAATAGCATTTTTAGTCTCATGTCACATTTGGTCTAATTCATTATGGGATTAGCTCTTTTAATTCCATAACTTATAAAATTGTACTTTTGGTCCTCATGCACTATTCCATCTATAATTTAATAACATAGGTCACGTGCCTAATACGTTCCCACTAAGTATTTTTGGGTGGATCAAAAATTGGCTCTTTTTCAATAGTAGCATATGAGTGCTATACTTAGCCTACTTGATTCACTTGTGGAAGACATGACTTTTTGTGTTGTTTTTACTTGGCTTTAACTTATAGTAATATGGGAAGGATATGATTCAATTTTTATGAGAGAAGAGAGAAAAATTGCTATATTTTTTGCCATAATTTCCTTCAAAATTTATTTCTTCCCCTCAAATATAGTTATATTTTTCCCTAAAAATATAGTCCCAAGTTAGGAAAAAAAAAAAATTCTCTTTCCAACCAAAAGTACTTAATGATCACATGCTAGGCACGTGGTGCTACACTGTTAAATTGTAGACAAAAAGTGGATCGAGACTAAAAGTGCTAATTATTTTTCCTATATATACACATATCAAATACCACAAGGTAAACCATCATAAGTAGTTGCCACACCATCCCCATTTTTAATTTCTCTTCATATATAAAAAATGTAATTTGTATATTTTAACTGACGAATGAGGAGAAAACTGCACACTGGCCCAACTTTATAAAATGCAAGTTTTGGACCTAGTCCTCGAAAGGTAGACACCTCAAGATCTACTCTTGAAAAGTATGAGCAGATGTATGAGCCTGCAATTCAGTAAACGAATAACCTACACTATCTATATATGTACATGAAATATAGTCTAGACAAGACAAAATGAGCGAAATATATAGAATATAATCAATTTAACTCCAACATAACTAAGTTTATTACGTAATATAGCCAACTCATAATAAGATAATCAATTAAACTTATCTTTTCCTAGTCTACTTATCAGAAGGTGATGTAATACTTTTCTCCACCACCTCAATTTCACCATTTATTACATAATATTTAAATGAATCCTTTTGACATGCCAAATAGGCTTATCAATCTCATTTCGCATCATAACTCTTTCAATCACTACAAAAAAAATGCAGGGTTGTGATGCATAATACAACTGTTTCAAAAATCATTCCTAATTGGAACAGTCATTGAAACTGTTGAGGAATGGAATCAGTTCCCTAGGATCCTATTAAATTTCATCATTTACTTTTGGAAAGGCCAAATCGTTACTAGAACCATTCGACATTTAGTGTTACAAGTTGTGTTCCTATAGCCATGCCAACATTGGAATGGTAATATATTGTAACACATTTAACAACGGTCTCGCAAATATTGGAATGACCCACCAATTGCACATACTTACCTTTCCAAAATGAGGTCCAACGTCCGTCGAAAAATAGACAGTTAAAAAAACTATTCCAACATGAGGTATAATTTGAGACGGTTTAAGTATTTAAAAAATTTATTACAATATTTGTTCCTCTATATAGTATTTGTCGAAAACTGTATGTGTTCCAAGAACCTTCCAAAGTGAGTTACAATTTGGCATGACCTTGGTGGATAGAAAATACGGTATTACAATAACCATTCCAATCGCGTTAAAACTTTGTCGTTCCTACATGTGTTCCAAGACCTACTCCGAAATTTGTTCCAATGGCTATTATAAGCCTTATTTTTGGAGTTCAAACACCATTCCAAACTTTCCTATATATATATGTTACTTTCATTTTATTTTATCTCACTTATAAAATTTTGGATTTTTTTGCCACTAGGAACAATTTTTTTTTAATTATCGTCCCACCACAAGTAGTTCCAATCTGTACGGTACATTGATAAAATTTTAATTTAGAATTATTTGTTTTAAATTCTACCTTTCTAATACCAGTTCCACTCCCGCCTAAAAAAAGGAGGGGAATTCAAACGTTGAAACGGTTTTTTTCAATTTGACCATTTCAAAATGTGTTCCAATATAATTTCATTTGGCGCCTCATGCAAAAACATGAGGAAAATTCAAATGTTGAAATGATTTTTTCAATTTAATCGTTCCAAAATGAGTTCTAATATAATTTATTTGGCGCCCCTAGAAAAAAATGTAGGAAAAATAAAACTTGAAACTGTTATATATTAAATTTATAATTCCTAATTATATTTTTAAAAAACCGTTTCTAACTATATTCAATTACTATTCCTAATTATAAATTATCAATAAACATTCCAAGGTTGCTGATAATCTTTCCAAAATGTGAATACAAAATGTTTAGTGTACGTTTCAATTATGATATCTCAATATCTACTTTCGCATTAATTCCAAACTTAAATATGTATAAGATTCTGTCTATTTGAATATATCTAATTGTCTGATTTAAAATCACATGGCCTGATTGAGGGTTGCACCATTTTGAATCTCGCTTATTAAGAATCAGATACGATATCTCCATATCCGTGGATGAAACATGTCCAAAACTTCATCAAATGTACTCGAAGGGTTAAACCCAAAAAAGTTCAAGATTGGTATGATTTGGAGCTCTTGCTTCAGTTCATAATATGTCATCAAGACTGTCAAAAAATTCAAAACATTTTGAATGGATCAGTGGGATGGTCTATGACACATGGAAGAATAATCCCCATCTTAAATGAAGAGATATTTTAGAGCTTAAGTTTGTCTCAACAGCTCCAGAAATCACAGAAAATGGGTCTCATCTGACATTCTATTTCATCAAATTGCAGAGACCAGAGATTGACAAAGTGAAATATCCATTTAAAATAATTTTTAATAAATTAAATGGATCATTCCTGTGAAACTCCACAATAGGAAAAATCACTGAGTTGGGAGTAAGCTTGTCCAAAAAGAAAAGAATACTCGTTTGGGAGAATAAGCTGCCATCAACAGAAGGCATGCAATATAATGCAAGTTGGACAATGACATAATCACATATTTCTGTGTTGCGAAAAATAGGAGAAGCTCTTGTTCGGGATAAAGATCTGGATAACCCAAAAGAAACCCAAACCAAAACTAAAAAAAAGGTAAAAGAAATGATTTTTATAAAGCGAGGTAGAAACCTCAAGATGTAAAAAACCAAAAAAAAAAACTGTCAGCAGAAAAGGACAAAGACGCCAACAGTTAGAAAGGAGGATACTAACTGGCAAATATAAGACCAACAAGTCAGAATGGCCAGATGGAAAGTTGAAGAACCAAAATAGGTGATTAATGTAGTGACGTCATCTAAAATAAGTTTGAAGTCCATGATTTAATTCTGCGGGCTATATTATACATAAAGAGATAAGAAGCAGATATAGATCATTAGAAAACTTATCCAACTCTTCAAGAATAATCAAGTCTTTTAGAATTTCAATTGTTGTTCAGTGTATTTGGATTTTCCTAAATAGTCAAGTCCTCTTTTCCATGAGATGCTAAATAGTTGTCTCTTCTAATAGAGGAACAAATATCTATGTAATATTTTAAATATTATTTTAATAAATTAAAGACTTCTGTTCAACCTGATTATCCAGAATTTTATCAAGTCATTAAAGTGCTTTTACGTTTTAAGGTAGGAAACAAATAGAGTTGTGTTGTTTGTTGTTGAAGGAACCAAGTATAAGCGAACCATCTGCTATGATAATGTGATTCAAGAAGTCCGTAAAATAGCAAATTTGGAATACCTAGGAACAAGGCGATCAAAACAAGGTATAAATTTATGGAGGCTTACTTTATTTCTGAAGCATGTTGGGCCTAAACTAGAGCATGTAGTGGACTAAGGTTATTTTTTCATTAAAAGGGCAAAATTATTATAAAATGGTTGAAAGACTAAAATCGCAAATATTTGAAAGATATAGGACCAAAATGGTTGCTCAAATAAAGACTATGTGAAAGTGCTAAAAGGATTTTTTGCTACCTAAAAGATATGCGTGATTTTGGGATATTCTATTCTCCATACAATAATTGCACACTTAAAAGATTTTGTGATGGTGATTTTGTAAGGTTCCGCACAACCCTGAAAATGCATAAAAGCAGCGGAAATGTAAAACATAAAATTTAAACATGCATAAGAAAGGGATTGAATCTCTATTCTCGAGCGTTTAGCACTTTAACAGAATAGAAATTAAATCATGTGGCTAGTTTTGAAAACCAAAAATGTACCGTACAAGCATTGTTCCATTTTCTTTCAATTTTCAAGCTGGGACTAAAGTAAAACCCCTCTAATTTGTATATACCACACCACAGATATCGTACAAAGAGCCTTAGAAAAAACCAACGTGCACTTGGAGAAGAAAAATCAAAACCATTAAGTAGTATTAATTAGTACAATTGTCTTGATGTATGTTCTTCACTTGCAACATTTGCAAGAAGAATAAGACAAGACTAGAGAATAGAAAGGGTGTTACATTGTGTCACATGCAATTCACACACATCATATACACAACTTACTACAAAAAGACTTTCTTTTGTGCATGTGTAAAAGTGTGTGGCCGAGTGGAGTCATGTGGAATAGCCCCACTAGGCCACCTCCTTGATCATGGGGGAAAGTTGAAGCTTCCCCCAACTTCCCTCGTTATGGGTTGGGTTTGGACATAAATGTGAGTTGGGTTTATTTTAATTTAACAATTAAATTATTTTAAGCCCAATAATGTTTATTTAGGCCTATAAATTAATCTCATTAATTTTAAAGCCCAGTCTAGATTTATTCAATCACATTAAATTCAATCCAACTTGATTAATTAGTCATAGTAATGAATCGAATTCGGTCCAATTAAATCAATTATATTAATTTAATCAGACAAAACCCAATTTTAAAATTTAGGCACTCCATTAAATGAGCATATCATTTAATCTCTAGAATTCATTTGAATATTTGAGGTTAATTAGTTTCTTCTAAAATTAATTCATAATTTATTTTCACAAATTCGTGGTGATTTGTGTGTGACTCTATACATTCATCTTCAGCTAGACTTGGGATTATACCAGTACACAATTCAATTGGAAAATATTTTACACTAGTTAATTAAATCACATTTAATTAGTCACTTCTAATTAATATTTAATCCAAAAGTACCCAGTACCATAGATGATCGTCTAGCAACGATCCATGAAACTAGAAATAGGTGAAGATTGTGTAAACATATAGAGAGTACATATGGTTGTGGTCATTTCGTCTACTATTTCTCGATCTTAGTCTAGAGCATGAGATTAGAATCTGTTTCCATCCCAGACCAAACGACTATATATCAGCTCTAACTGTGTTACTCCAACAATCAACATAGGAAACCCCTTTCATATTTGATTGACTGTTATGGCCATAGACTTTTTGGAGCTAGACACGTCTATGAGAATACAGGGTATCGCTATCAGTTCATGATAGGTGGCGGATTCTATTTTCAATCTTACTAGCCATTATACGAGTTTTGACTGCACTAGCATGAAGCTTATAGCGACCATGTCAATAAAGCAATCACTCTCTACCGAAAGCAAGATACAGCCGCCTTACACATAAAACTACTGTGCATCCTCAAGTCTTGGACTAAATCCCGTACTGTGAAAGCCGAGCAGTTCTAGTCATACAGATCATACCTCTCATGCTTCACATGATGACTCATCGACAGTCAGTTCAATCAGTTTGACAACCCTTTGTCAACCACCACTAATGACACATAGATATCACATGTATGTCATCAACGAAATGTGACACACATCATATGGATACATTCATTGGTGCAAGTCTCAATAAAGTCCTCGATGCCCATTTTTAGGGTTCTCGACTTGGAACAATCCAGACCAACCCTTGAAAGTTGATTTCATGGTCACCACCACATGCATGACCTAACTTTATTGATTATGACGGTCAGTAGGCTTTGTCCGTGATATGAAACTATGCATATATGTAGTAAACATGACAAATATGGACAAATGAACTTTTCTATATTCATTATATTAATACTATATTGAATGAAATTGTTCATTACCTAACAGGAACCAACCCTTTGGTTTGTTGGTCACCTATTCTACTAGATTTGAGAGAGATATTGACGATAGGAAAAGTACAACCGATTTTATATTTCATGGGTGATTGTGCTATCTCATGGTATTCAAAGAAGCAACTTATTGTGATTTCATCAACTTGTGAGTCTAGATATATCACTACAACTTCTTGCACTTGATATGTTTTTTGGCTTAGAAAATCATTGAAAGACCTTCACTTATCTCAAGAAAAGGCGGCAGAAATTTCTGTTGACAACAAATTGGCGTAAGCACGTGCGAAGAATCCGATTTTTCATGATCAAAGCAAGCATATAGATACAATGTATCATTTTATGCATTAAACAATAATATTCTGGAACTCGATATGTGAAGACCCAAGTTCAAATTGCAGATAACTTGACATGTTCATGGAACATTCAATAAAATCATTGAGCTAACAGAAGTTTTTAGATCAGTTCAAAAAATGCCCTATATACAACCTTTGGCGCAAAGAGACAGATCGGTCATCTTTATGTTATTAAGAAAAAATAAAATGCAACAAACAACAACAATGATGAAGTTCATGTTACTGGAAATGTACTACTTAAAGAAGTTATTAGTAGCTTTCATTAAAGTTCTCCCACACGTCTTTCCTACAACTTGCTTATAAGCATCATTTGATGCTCTATTCAGTGTCATTTCCTTTTTACGACATATACCTTTTCCTCTGAACGATCGAAAACTTTGTAAGTTCCTTCTTGCAACCATGGACTGTTTAGTTTTACTTTTAGCTTAAATCTTTGGCATACGTCAAAGGATTCTTTGGTAGCATTTAATGGAGATTATGAGTTTTAACCTGCACAAAAACCAAATATAAAATTTTAGGGTGAATAACAATTTATTTCCTGTGATATTGAAAATGAGCACATTACCTTCTTATGAAAAAAAATATAGCAATTTACCCCCCTATACTTTTTAAAATGAAGCAATTTACCTCCTTATACAGGGAGGTAAATTGCTTCATTTTAAAACTCATAAGGGGGTAAATTGTTGTTTTTTAGAAAAATACAGAGAGGTAAATCGTTATTTATTTTTTCATAAGGGGATAATTTGCTCATTTGTGATGTCACAATGGGGTAGCTTTCATTTTTTCGTATAAAATTTTAAGGTATATATCATACATAACGAATGAAAATGAAACAAGCAGCTCATTTCACTAAGCAACATGAAAGCCCATCAGGCCATATTCACATTTGTTTACTATAAGTTTGGTTCTCAAATTGAAAAGCCTCATATCTATTTTGAGTATTTTTGGAAGGATTTTATTGCATAAATCTTTGAATTATCCATTTTTTGAATGTAGGAGTTGTTATGACAAGCTATGATGAAAATAGAGACAAAATGGTGCAATTGGATAAAAAAAGTGATCAAGTGAATGGAGGATAAAAACAAGCTTGAACACTCAATAAGGTGTGATTACGCCCTATCGAATGCTCAAGTCTATCTGCACAAAAATGGACAATGTGGAAAGAATTTTTATAGAGATTTGTTTCCTTTTTGGCAAGTTGGAAGACAAGAGAGAGGATGATTTTACTGCTATAAAAAGGGGTGTGAAGGTTGAAGATGAGAATCGAATTTCATATTTGACTACTCTCTTAGTTTAGATCATCTCTCCTCTTTTCCTCTCTTTTTAGTTTATGTTTTTTGGTAGGATTTTAGGATTTTCTACACACATGATGTGTAACTAATCCCTTTTCTGATCCAAGAGAAACGTTAGCCCCAATTATTATGTTTTGAGATCTTGATTTTAATTTGATTTCTCCAAGTATTTCTTGTCTTGGTTTACTGTTTATGGACTGATTATTATTGATAGATCTGAAAACCCGATTCAATAGAAATTGTTCTACCGCTATCCATGAGTTCAGTGATCCAGAATTTCCATGAATAAGTGGTATAAGTAGTAAGTAAATTAATTATGAGCTTTGCATGATTTATTTGTAGGGATAAGAAAACTAGGTTAGATGATTGCAACTATCTCAATTGTTTGATTTAGATTCAATTATTTTCACTGCACATGCTATTATTGAATTGATATGGAACGCTATTGTGCCCAGTCGGTAAGATATTAGGTTTTAATTTAAATGCTTGAGTCAAGTCCCACCCCCAAATTTGGTTACTGCAACTGACCTAAAAAATAACTCGTACTTTCCTAGAAATTCGACCTGGACCGCTACTGCTACAGTTGTAGAATCAGTAATTAATTTTGACGGTCTTGACAACCGATCAAAGACCAAAAGTAAACTTATCCCAACTTACAAATTTCATCGCCAAAATTATTATTTTTATTTTATTATATACACATTCAATAGGGTTAATTTTATTATTTACCCCTTAAGTTAGTGCTTAACTCATTTTTGGTCCTTCATATTCAAATCTCATCAATTTTTAACTCTGAGATTTCTTAAAATAATTAAAGATAATCCTTAGTCGTTAATTGACCGTCTAAACCAACAAAGACACCTTTCAATTGCTCAACTAATAACGGTCAGGACTAACTTTAATCATTTTAAAAAAACATAAAAATTAAAATTGATGATGTCGAAACATAAAATTTCCAAACATAAAATATTACCAAACTGAAATTTTATCCCTATCCAATATTACATCATATTCAATGTAAGAAGTATTGCTGTTTAAAGATATTTAGACATGTGATAACAATATATCATCAGAAACTAGGGTCAAGAAGTGAGGGTGCCTCCATTTTAGATGTGAAGGTTTGAATGCTTTTTGCCACAATATTGAAGCACATAAATTATTGTCAATAAACACCAATTATTGCAAATAACAAAGAAAATGTAACAAATAATAAAGCATTTATTGTCATAAAAATAGAGCCAAAGTTGTTAGAAAAATCCAATTATTGGTACAGGCAAGGACATACATTATTATTGCCAAACTTCATCCATCATTATTGTTTTAAGTGTAGTCTAATGATTGCTCATCAGTTGCAAGATAAGTATAATAAGACCATCATAATTAATTTGCAAAATTAAATGATTTTTTTTAAAAATATAAAATTATACTTTTTCCTAAAGAAAAATTGAATTTGCATTTCACCCCGTTGAAATTTCTCCTTTTACAAATATATTCCTTCCGTTAGCTCTTAGACCGAAAGTGCGGATCTCAACAAAATATATATATTTAATATAATTATATATAGTTAGTTTTCTCATTCATCATAAACTAATTTTTATCTAAGGGAAAAGTATTATTTTAGTCCGTTAAGTATGCCTAATTTTAATTTTATCCAATAACTATGTCCATTTTTGTTTAGGTCCAATAACTTACGAAATTGCTTACTTTTAGTCCTCTGGCAGATTTTCGGACAATTTTACCTCCATGCAACTTTTGAAAGGCAGTTTCAGTTCATATGCACTCATAAGGGTAAAATTGTCCGAAAATCTGTAGATGACTAAAAGTAAGCAATTTCGTAAGTTACTTGACCTAAACAAAATGGACATAGTTATTGGACTAAAATTAAAATTAGGCATACTTAGCAAACTAAAATAATATTTTTTCCTTTATCTAATGACAATAATTTGGGAATCATATTTTATCACAAGTTACACCCTTTTCATTTTGCATATATTGCATATTCATAAAATTATAGGTTTCGACTGAGCAGTAAAATTAGAAGTTTATATAATTTGTTCATTGACATTAGCATTTTTTGTTCATACTATAACGGCAATAGGTACAGTTTTAAATGAAGAATTTTTGAAAAGGGTAAAAGTACAGTTTTAAAAGTTTTATATGAAAAAGTGTAAGTAATCTTATTTGAATCGATCTGCTTAAAAGGCTCGAGCCGGCAACACCGTTGCGGAGTCTTTACAACCGTGATCCAACGATGCGCCGAAAACGAATAAATTTAATTAAAAATCTGAGGAAAATTAGCACTATGCATCTTCATCACTTCTACTTTAGCACCTGCATTTTAGTTGAAGCTGCTTTGAATGCAAAGGCGAAAACTGATCATAAACATTGCAACTTTTAGCTTTCACATGAATGCAGCAAGGAAAAGTATTATTTTAGTCCGCTAAGTATATCTAATTTTCATTTTAGTCCGATAATTATGTTCATTTTTGTTTACGTCCAGTAACTTACATTGCTTACTTTTAGTCCTCTGACAGATTTTCGGACAATTTTACCCCTATGCAACTTTTGAAAGGCAGTTTTAGTTCATATGCACTCATAGGGGTAAAATTGTTCGAAAATCTGTCAAAGTACTAAAAGTAAGCAATTTCGTAAGTTACTGGACCTAAACAAAAATGGACATAGTTATCGAACTAAAATTAAAATTAGACATATTTAACGGACTAAAATAATATTTTTTCCAATACAGACATGAACATGCATATGCTATGGTTCTCACATTTCTGGTGGATAGGTGGTTGATCTATTTAATATTATCATAAAAAGACAAGCATGCATATGTACGATATTAGGATATCTCTAATGTAAGAAAATGATTTAATAGTTTTAAAAAAATTTAATGTTAAAATCAGTATCGAGTTAATTAAGTAACAAGTAAAATTTTCATTGTTAATTTATCTATATTATTTAATATATATTTTAGACAATTCGTTAGAAAATAAATATTTTTTTGCCAAATTTATTAACAAGTAAATTTTTTGCATTAAATGCCATAGACTAGCAACAGAAAGTTTATTTGCTAATTAACTTGACGCTGATTTTTTTCCGATGCTATTGAGCCATCTTTTGTAGTGTCCTAAAACTTTTTATGAATTGCTTGTGGAATTTTCGAAAATAGTTTTTATAACTTATAAAATGTCTCATTTTCGATCGTCTTACTAATTTCAGTTAAAAGTTTGATAGAAATAACCATTTCTCTTCATTTTGAAAATATAACAGCTACATAACTTGCATGTACTGTTGTCCTCAATTTCCTCGCACAAGTTGGTAGGAGGACTAAAAACTTCAGAAAAAAATACACTTTTAGTCCTCAATTTTATGAAATTTATAAAATTATCCAAAAATTACAAAAACTCGACATTTAGTCTTTACTTTATGGGATTTTTAAAATACTCTGAAAATTGAAAAAACTCAACGTATTTAATCTCATGCCATTAAAGAATAGACAGCAATTGCACGCGTTCATTAGCTTAACTGTTAGCTTGGTTGCTCGCCCAACTGTTAGATATTGTAATGAAAAATAAGCAGGTGGCCGTCAAGGCCTTTTACACTTTTGTTCTATTAGTTAGGGGATTTTTACTTTTGATCCCATAACTTTCAAAAAATAGTATTTTTAGTTCTATGCACTCAACGAGCACGTGGCCTTTTTTCATTAAATATCTAACAAAAAAGGTACCATTAGACCAAAAACGCTACATTTTGAAAGTTATGCGATAAAAAATAAGAATCTTCTAATCAATTTGACCAAAAGCAAAAAAGCCCAAAATTACGTAACAAAAAACGCTATTTCCCCTTATTTTGCTAAATTAAAATCGTATTTTTCCCCCTAAATAAAAAATAATAATAAGAATCGCATTTTTCATAATAAAAATATATATGACATATAACAACTGGCCTTCCTCATCATTGTGCTAATAAATTTCAGAGTACATTGATTAGTATTCCTTTTGTCCGAATTTTTGTGGCAATTTTCGACTAGAAATTTATTTTAGTATTTGGACAAGGTCCATTATGTGCTGCTTTCATGTCTGCTAAATTACATATCAATGGGACAACTTACGTAATATTTTGTTTCTTCAACGACATAAATTTAGTAAACTTATATTCGTATTGTCTTGTTTATATATTTTTAGGATGAAATTTCCCGAATTCAAAATTTTGATGATTTATTTTTAATAATATTAAAGAATACGCAGTAGAATATGTCGAGCATTATTAATATTATAAACTAAAATAACATTTATATATAATTTAATTTTAGTTTTAATTTTTCAAAATATACGCATATAATTAATTACACATTGGTGTACACCAAAATGTGATAGAAAATCCCAACTGGAATTGGGGACAAGAGAAATGTTTAACTACATATACACATGTATTAATTTTAAGGTGCGACTAAATGTGATTTTATACAGAAACTTCTTATCCAAACTAAGTTTAATCGAATTAAATCTATCAATCACACAGCAAGTATGATACAGTTGTTATGTGATTTGTTACTTTTTTAGAATTATACATCAATTACACGACAAGTGTATTAAAATTTTTATAGGGTAAAATACACTTTCCCCTCCTGAATTATTCATCATGTAATATTTACCCCCTAAAATAGAAAATATAATACTTACCCCCACAATAAATTTTTAGACTATATTTTTCTTATATATATATATATATATATATATAGTTTAAAGAATTTCTTCTTTTTAGTAATTTTGCATTTTAAGTTTAATTAAAATTTTCTTAATTGAAAAAGGTAACATTTATTTATAATAAAGTAAAATATTATAAGTAAGTTAAGTAGTTCGAGTTTTACTTTTTTAATAGACTCAAAGTTAACTAGTAAATGGGTATAATAAATATACAGAAAAAATCAGAAAAAATATTATTAATTTTCTAATAAAATTAAGTAATTAATTATTTATTCTTTTAGATAAAAATGAATAATAATATCCATTTTTTAATATATTTTCTTTCAAAAATATGATAAAATATACTTATTCATTTTCTTTTAAAAATGTTTAGCTTTGGTTAACCATATAAATATTTGTCAATTTTTTCAGGAAAAATATATGAGTTGTTGGTTATATTATATTTATTGTATATCTACTATATATATATTTTATTTTATACTTCACTTTTAATGTAAATTCTTCACTTATTAAAAAATTTAATTAAAAAATAAGTTGGTGATGATTTAATTAATGTTCAAAATACTAAAATATATTAAAAATAATTGTTCAAGGCACGAGCTTATTTTTGTCCAACTAAGGGTGTAAGTGTTACATTTGTTAGTTTAAGAAGATAAATATTGCATGACGAATAGTTTAGGAAGACAAAATGTATTTACACCCTTGTGATATCACAAATGAGCAAATTATCCCTTTATGAAAAAATAAATAACAATTTACCTCCCTATATTTATTAAATACAACAATTACTCCCCTATGATTTTTAAAATAAAGCAATTTACCTCTCTGTATAAGGAGGTAAATCGCTTCATTTTAAAAAGTACAGAGGGTAAATTGCTATATTTTTTTTATAGGGAAGTAATATTTTCATTTTCAATATCATAAGGAGGCAAATTACTATTAACCCCCTAATTATATAATTGATTTCATTTCGACCAGATTCGATTTGGGTTAAAATATTTTAATGTTTACAACTATTGGGAAAGCAAATTAAGCCGTTCACGTGACCCCAATCCAACTTTCCAGCAATTAAATTTCCTGCAAATGTAGCTCACCTGTGCCATTAATTCGATCCCCTCATCTTTCCTATAAATTCACACAAATTAGCGTGTGGCCCGTGCTATGCATAAATTAAATTAATTAATAATTAAAATATATTTTATAAAAGTTAGTACGTAAATAATACAAATTAAAAAAATAATTATGATTAACATAAAAATCAAATGTTTTATGAACATACGAATCAAAATTTGATAATAATAAAAAAAAAAGCAGTGAAAAAATTCTTGATCTTTCATGATCTCATTAAATGAAAATTGATGATAAAAATTAAAAATCAATGAAAATTTTTTTGAACTTAACAAATTTCATAAACTCATAAATAAATGATAAATACAAATTAAATGAAAAATATTTATAATTAACAAAAAAAATCATATATTTCATGAACTCATGAATAAAATATGATAATAAATAAAGTACAAAGCAATGAAAAAAATTCCAATCTTTCATGATCTCATGAAATGAAAATTGATAATAAAAAAATTAAAAATAAAGAAAAAATTCAAACATAAAAAATTTCATGAACTCATAAAAAAATGAATATAATTAACACAAAATTATATATTTTATAAACTCATAAAACAAAAAGTGCAGTGAAAAAAAATTCCATCTTTCATGATCTCATGAAACAAAAATTGATGATAAAAAAATAAAAAATCAATGAAAAAAATTCAAATGTAAGAATTTTCATGAACTCATAAAAAATGATAAATACAAATTAAACAAAGATGATTATAATTAACACAATAGTATATATTTAATAAACTCATGAAACAAAAATTTTGATAATAAAAAAATTCAAACGTAAGAAATTTCATGAACTCATAATCTCACATAAGAAATTTCTATCTTACATAATCTCATCGAAAAAAACTTGATAATAAAAAAATAAAAAATCAATTTAAAAAATTAAACATAAGAAATTTCATGAAGTCGTAAAAAATAATAATATATTCATAAACTCATGAAATAAAATAACTAATAATATAAAAACTAAAAAGCAACAGGAGAATTTTTTCTCCGATTATAAAAGTCTGTTTTGTTTGTATATTGTCTGTATGTTTATATATATATATAGGGTGAATAACAATTTATCCCCCTGTGATATTAAAAATGAGCACATGACCCCTCTATGAAAAAAATATAGCAATTTACCTCCCTATACTTTTTAAAATGAAGCAATTTACCTCCTTATATAGGGAGGTAGATTGCTTCATTTTAAAAATCATAGGGGGGTAAATTGTTGTATTTTAAAAAATATAGGGAGGTAAATCGTTATTTATTTTTTCACAAGGGGGTAATTTGCTCATTTGCGATATCACAAGGGGGTTGCTTGCGCTTTTTCCTATATATATATATATATATATATATATATGTAAACGTGTATGTGTGTATACACCTAACATAATGAGGAGATATTAATAAGGATTTATCAAATTTAAAATTTAGGTTAAAATTGAAAGGTTAAATGATTTATATTGGAATATGATTATAATTAATAGAAGATTAAATTTGAAAAAATATAAAAAAAATATTAGATTTTTTTATATTTCAAAAATCAAATTGCTAATTTGGTACCACTATATACACAATATAAAAATATAAAAATTTTAATATGTCAATTAAGGAAATTGTTAATATTGAACATTAATATTTACCTACCAATTAAGTATTTTTATCATTAAAAAAATCTAAATTCTAAGAATTTACCATTTGCTCAAATTTGAAAGACTTATTGGTTCCAACCCCTTCAAATATTATATATAATAGATTTCCAAAGATAATCAAACATCATGGAATCATCACATACATTATTGGCAGCAGCACTGTTACGGCTGCACCTCTTCTTGATAATTATAGTCACAGCAAGAGCCAAAGTTCCGGCGATAATCGTGTTCGGAGACTCGTCCGTGGATGCCGGGAACAACAATCAGGTCCCGACGATTGCTCGGAGCAATTTCAGGCCATACGGCCGGGATTTCGACGGTGGTAAGCCGACCGGAAGGTTTTGCAATGGCCGTCTAGCGACTGATTTCATCTCCGAGGCATTTGGCCTCCGGCCTCTCGTGCCGGCCTACTTGGATCCTGCATATAACATCTCGGATTTTGCTGTCGGAGTCACTTTTGCTTCTGCTGGAACTGGTTATGATAATGCAACTTCTGACGTACTGGTAGGTTTCTTCAACTACGTACGTATTTCATCTAATTGTTTATACATTTGTTGGTTCGTTTTAACATGATTAGTGCTAATATCTCCACCAAATTACACTAATCATCCCATAGTTTCTCTTTGGAGAAATTACATTTTTGTTCTCATTATTTACGAATGTTTTAAAATTAGTCCCATAACTTTTAAAATTATCATTTCGAGCCCATCTTCCGTCTTTCTTCAGAGAACTGATGGCAAAAAGCACGTGCATAA
The DNA here is from genome assembly GCF_000512975.1 of Sesamum indicum. NCBI lineage: Eukaryota > Viridiplantae > Streptophyta > Magnoliopsida > Lamiales > Pedaliaceae > Sesamum > Sesamum indicum. The sequence continues at coordinate 2,360,935 of NC_026152.1, forward strand.
GTTTTCGGAATTCATGAGTGGAAAGTTGAAGTGACTTGCAAGTGCTTTAAAAAAGGACGTAAAATGAGAATTTTTTAAAGTTACAAGCTTAATTTTGAAATTTCTGTAAACAATAAGTTTAAATATGTATATACTCTAAGTTATGAGACAAAAAATGTAATTTTCCCAACCTAATTTCTTTGACGTTGTTAAGTTCGATAGAAATTTTAAGTTTGAATTCATGATAGAATTTTCGATGAGTTTTTGAAAAAAAACAAAACCCTATTGAGTAATTACTTTACCTAAAATTTTAAATTGTTAAAAAAAATTATAAATGCTTTATATATTAATTTTTCATCACTCACATGTTCTATTATGTTTAGACAATAATTTTTTGTCTTGTTTTTTTACAAAATCTAGCATGTAAGATCATTTTTTATACGGGTGACAAATGAAATTTTAGTTAAAGATTCATATTTGATTTGACTATAATACTACATTAAATTACGGTCTTACTTGAATGCATGTTTAATTCATAAAAATAAGAAATATTAGATAATTAATATTTCTTTTCATAGGCTCGAAAAATTGAATATCGTACTTGGATCATCCCGTACAGCAACAAATGATCGAAATAGTTTAATTATGTTCACTTTTAAGTGAAAATATTTCTTGAAAAACATTACTACATACTTGAAGAAAATGTAGTCATATATAAACATAAGAAACAATTTCATGTGAGAGTCATGTGTTATTTTTTAGTTTCTTGAAACCTCAACAATGTTATGATTCCCAAAGTTTGATTAATTCTCAGGGTGTGATTCCTTTGTGGAGGGAATTAGAGTACTACAAAGACTACCAAAGGAGACTAAGAGCCTATCTTGGTGATTGGAAGGCCATTGACACTCTCACCAATGCACTCTACATCATAAGTATCGGAACGAACGATTTTCTGGAGAATTATTATTCATTTCCATTGAGACGAACACAGTATACAGTCGGCGCATACCAGGAATTTCTCCTTGGAATTGCCAGAAATTTCATCGTCAACCTTCACAGCCTCGGAGCACGAAAAATCTCTCTTGGAGGCCTTCCCCCAATGGGTTGTATGCCCTTAGAAAGAGCACAAAACCTAGCAAATGGGAATGATTGCATGGAGACATACAACATAGTTGCCATGAGATTCAATGCAAAGTTGTATGATTTGGTGATGAAGCTAAACAAGGAAATACCTGGCCTACAATTGGTCTTCTCCAATCCCTTCTACATTCTTCTACAAATAATCACAAACCCATCCTTATATGGTAAGTCATATATATATATATTAGGGTTTAATGCAATTTATCTCTATGTAATATTGTAAATGAGCAAATTATCCCTTTATAATAAAATATTAGCAATTTACTCTCCTCCTTCCAATATTTTTTAAAATGGAGCAATTTACCTCCCTATCCAAGAAGGTAAATTACTTCATTTTGAAAAATATAGGGGGAAAATTGCTGTTTTTCAAAACACAGGAAGTTAAATTGATTTTTTTTATAGAGGATAATTTGCTCATTTGTAATATCACAAGAGGGTTGCATGCACTTTTTCCTATATAATAGAGTAAATCACATTGATAACCCATTATATCATCTATCTTTTATAAAAAAAAAAAATTACAATTACACCCCTTGAAGTTATAATTGTAATTATAATAAATAAACCCCTCTATACAGTGGTGAAAATTCACAAAAATGCCCGCTAAGGTACATTGCAGCACCACTCCTAAAGAGGTGTGTATCGGAAGATTACAAAAAGTGAGGGGTATTTGTGTATTTAGACCTAATCTCGAAAGTATCAATATAATTTACTCTATATAATAGTCTATAATACATGTATAGTATAACACCTAATTTATATTTATTATACATATGACACGTACAAACAATATTTTTTTAAGTATATAATACATGAACTTCTATTTCTTCTATTCATACTTGCAATCCAAATCCTCTATTCAAAATTAATACTTATTTCTTCTTCTATGTCATGTACACATACAATATGTATACAAAGTTCCCTTGTAGAAATCGATATTTTCGTTTTAGAGACGAAAACAATCCGTGTCTAAAACCTTATTTACTTGTAGTGACTTAAATATACAGTTGACAATGAATATTCTATATATGATATGTATATTTAAAATAAAATATTATTTTGAAATAAAAGATTCGAAGAGCCATACATATTCTCATTTGGGACGGTCCCGAATGATCAGAACCAACAAGTTTCATGTCTTTTCACAATTGACCTCGACGTGCCAAAAGTGACTAATTAACTCTATATTTGGTGAATGATTTTGCAGGTTTTGAGGTTTCTGAAAGAGCATGTTGTGCCACAGGGACATTTGAGATGGGCTACACTTGCTCTGAAATTAGTCTCTTTACATGTACGAATGCTACAAAATACGTGTTTTGGGACGCATTTCACCCTACCCAACAAACTAATAGAATGGTTGCGGAACATGTAGTTAAGACTGCTTTGTCCAACTTCCTTTAATACATCAAAACGTCTTGGTTCAATGTGTGTGTGTGTGCTTCTTCGTGCTTTTGAGGTAGTATTATTATTACACTACTTATGTGATTTATGTGTCTGGTTAAATCCGACAGTATAAGTTGGATTTTGTCTAGGTTACTTAGGTTACTCTACAGCTCTAATTCTCTTTCTTATCAGTGAAATCACATTAGATAGAGTATGATTTTTCACCATAGTTAATTATTATAATCAAAGGTGAAAAATTATGGGAATACTAATTAATCACGGCTGCGTAACGGCTATTAGCCGTTGTTTCTGGAATCGACGTCAAAATATTTGCTATAGCGAAAAATTATGGTCAACATTGTTTAACTGTAATCAAAATTTGAGTTTTTACATCATTTTATCTAACTGTGATAAATTGTATTGATTTACTATCATCTTTTTAAATTATTATGATTTATAATTTAAGGAATAATTAATTTTTTGATGGTGTCATATGACTACCCAACTAAAGAAAGCTATCCACCACAAATTAAGTATATTTTCCAGCAATATTCAACGTAACATTATCCAACTTGTCATTAAAGGCCCACCGATGTACTGGGAATTAAGTTCAACACTGATTTATATAAAATAAAATATTCAATGTTTTCAATGAGGTTTGCACTCGTAAAATTAAATTAAAAAAACTTATTGATACTTGAAATTAAGATTGAGAAGCCATGCATGATATTTTGCATAATATTTCTGATTTATTGCGAAAAATTGGTGCCCTTATATAATCACAATATTATGACAACCTTTGTCAACATGCAGTGTATATGTGATACTTAAAGGTTATGTAATGTGATATTTTTTATATATGTATAGTATGTGATGCTTTTCCAGCAAAAATTATTATCAAAAAAGTAATCATATACGGTACACTACAAAAAAAAGCAGAATTTGGGGTGGGTTTTCGAACGAATTTTTTTGTATTTGGAATGGTTTTCAAAATAAAGAACTTATTTGGAGTGGAACTTGGAACGGTTTTGGAACGGATAGAATATCCGTCCTTATAGTCGGCGTTACAAAAATTTAAAAACGATTATAAAATAATTGTTCCTAGTCGAGACGGTGACTGTAAATATATGTGAAAACCGTTCCTAATATCGAATTTGTCCAAATATTTTTTAATTTTTGAATTGGAACAATTAGGGGCGGCTTTTGGAATGGATTAATTAGTTTTATTCGAAAACTTTTGGAAAGGACTTTGTAATACTCCTGGCTGAATTTTGAAACTGTTTCTTTTGCATAATTGTAATTAATTTAGAAACTGTTATCTGCAACAGATTTAGGGACGATTTTCTTATTGAGGAACACGTTTGTAGAACTATTTTAATAATAGTATTAGGAACAGTCGCGTATAATTTGGAACACATATTAGAGACTGGAATAGCAATGGTATTTGAAGTAGTTATCCACTAATTTGGAACGTCTGTTTGAAATGGTTTTAGTATGGTATTTGGAACGGTCCATCCAATTTAGGAACATATTTTTGGGATTGTCTTTGTAACGGCATTTGGAACGGGTACTTACTTAAATTTATAATATTTTCTTTACCTTTACTAAAATCGTTCCTAATTTTTTAATTTTATAATTTTTTTATAATTGATTAATATATTTAATAAATTTGAATAAATAAATAAATTTAACATTTTAATAAATTTTCATATACAATTAAATTACTTTAATAAAATTTTAATTAATTGTATCTATAAATTTAATTAATTGAATAAATATAAAATAATAGAATTTAATAAACATTATGAAACATGAATAATTAAGAAAAATATTATATTAATATGAAAAAGCTCTAATTACAAAAATGAAAAAAAAAATATAAAACCTAATATGACCCCTCCTCGTTCAGCGACATCCATATTCTCCTAATTCAAGGTCGGGGGTCTGTCGGAGGCGATGCTGCAGTCGAGGAGGAGGCTGGCATCTCCCTCATCATAGCCATCATTTCGGCCATCATGAGCTCGAAGTGACCAATGCGGTCCTCCATGTGTTGTCGTTGAAGGCAGCAAAGCCATATCTGCTATTCCGTCAACCGAAACCTCCAATTCTACAGGAGCATCAGGCTCCTCAGCCGTGAGCTGACGATGACGATCCTCCAGCATCTTCTGGAACGTCTCCTGCAAAACAAACAAAATTGTTAATACTTTTATTAAATAAAGAATTAATTATTAAAAAATAATATTAATAAAATTTAGCTACTTACCACCACCTCCGCCATCCTCAGCCCTCTACAGTCGCCATCCTCTTTCTTCTTGTAGCACCGCTCGAATAATTCCATCTGCTTGAGTAGCCGACCGAACTTTGTTTCCTATAAAAGAAAAAAACCATTAGCATCATATATAAAAATAATGATAAAGCATATAAAATACTATTATTTACTTACCAACTTCTTCTTGTGCATGCCAACTGAGGAAGACCCCCTAAGTACACAGTCGAAGACGCCGTGGGGTTCGTCGTTCAGTTCGCGTTATTCTTCGAGGACTCCTGTAGGAAGTCCTCGCTGGCCCAGTACGCTTGGAGCTAGAGTCAAACCTCATTGGCCAGCCAGAATGGCCTCACCAGGCTGGACCGGGCAACGGAAAAAGTCTTTCGGATGTACTTCTCGACCCACATATGGAAGATCCGAAAGACTGATTCATCGTCACAGTTCCACTAGTAAGTCATCTGCAGTAATAAAATTAATAATCATTAGTAAAAATAATTAAACAAATAGATTATTAAATAAAATCAAATTAATTTAAAATTAATTTACCTTCATGCTCTCGAACCAAATTGTTGGTGCTCTGGCGCTACCTACCTCAGACACGACCGCATTGACGCATTCGTGGAACCGACGATCAGACCTTAAAGAACCGGTTATATTAAATATTTTCAAGATAAAATAATTAATACTAAAAAAAATTATGTAAACAAATTTACATTGCGTCATCAAGACTGATGTACTGGCGTGATGATGGCGGGGGTACTGATGGTGGTGGTGGAGCAGCCACCATGGTGGCAGGCTGCTGCAACGTGTCGTGTCACAGTGTGCAGCTCCAGATGCTCCTGGTGTTGGTCTCAATTTTGTGATTATATTACATTATTATGTAAAAATATTAGTATTGAAAATATTGTTATAATAGTTTTTAAATTTTTTGTGATTATTATGTAAAAATATTAATATTGGGGAAATTGATGTAAATTAATTTTGTGTTTATTTTTATTATTATGTAAAAATATATTATTGCGAATATTGTTCTATTTTTTTTTTAATTTTTGTGATTATTATGAGAAAATGTTAGTATTGGGAAAATTGGTCTAAATTTGTTTATTATTGACATTATTATGAAAATTTTGTTCATTGGAATATTGTTCCAATTTTTTAGTTATTTAAATTTATTATGTAAAAATATTAATGTTGGTGAAATTGATCAAAACAAATTTATTAATGTGATTATTATGTAAAAATTTATTAATGGAAATATTGTTTTGATTTTTGTGATTATTTACATTTATTATGTAAAAGTGATCCATAAATTACACATAAATTACATAAATTACATAACTGTCACATAAATTGCATAAATTAAGGAAATTGAATAAATTACATAAATTGCATAAATTACACATAAATCGCATAAATTTATTAAATTGCATAAAAAACTATACATAAATTGCATAGATTACACATGAATTGCTGTAATTACATAAAATTTTTAAAACTTGCCAAAAATTTACAGAAAATTAGAAAAATTACAAAAAAATACAGAAAATTACAAAAATTACAAAAAATTACAGAAAATTAAAAAAATTAAAAGAATTAAAAAAGTTAAAGCATAAGAAAATTACAAAATAATTACAGAAAATTTCAAAAATATTTTCTAGAACATTTTCTGAAAATAATTTCAGAATTTTTTTTTCTAAAACATGTGCGAAATTATTCTACAAAAATTATGGTTTTTTTTCATAAAAATCGAAACTTTTCCAAAAACAAACGCGGGAAATTTTTTTAAAAACCAAATTTTTTTCAAAAAAATTAAAAAAATGTGTTAAAAAAGCCGAAATTCATTTATAAAAATGGAGGCTTATTTTTATATAAAAAGGGGGGAAAATTTTAGAAGAAAATGGGGGGGAAATTGAAGAAAAGTTTGGTAAAAAAAAAAGAAAAATTGTGGGGGAAAATTGTCGTTTTTTTAAAAAATGACGTCATTTTGGTATAATATTAATTAGACTGTTCCTAATTGTGTCTCAAAATTATTTTTCCAAAAAATTCAGAAAAATAACAAATATATAAAAAATCGTCTCAGACATGATAATGATAAAAAAAAGTAGACCAACAAGTAATTAAGACCATTAAAAAATAGAAACATAAAACGTTACGAATTAAATTGATAAATGTTCAAAAAATCAAGTATATTTGTATATACAAAATTGTTAGTCTTACATAGATGCAAATAACATCTTATAATGTTGTATTGGACCGCGTAATCAGACCGTTATAATTTTAATTAAACCATTGGATATTATTAAATCGATTTTAATCAGACCGTTGGAATGGTGAAAAATAAAAAACCATTCCTAAATTGATTTTTCCTCCAGTTATTCTTTTAGCGCAAAATTAAATTTGTTGGAACTTATTCTGAACCGCCAAAATTAATTGACAGTCCTAAGTTTTGGTTTTCCCTCCCTTTTAATTTCGGATATTGTAATACATATCGCAATGGTTTTTTTTTTAAAAAAAAATTTCCGTTCCACTTAAGAACGGTCTTAGGAACGAGTGTGTAATTTTTGGCCGTTCCTAAATAAAAAAATATTGTGTTTTGTTTTTTAAAAAAATAAATTTAAAAAATATACTTCTACATTGGCTGGTCAACTATTTTTAAAAATATGTACACAAACATTTGATACAGAAATACTAAATGTCAATCATAATTACTGTCTTCTTCAGTCTTGTATTCCTCGTCATAGCTATTTTCGTCAGAGTCATCATCAGATTTACAGTCCACCGATCGGGATGTACCTGTTCCTTGTTGATTAGCAACAGAAAGATCAATGATTAATTGAATATCATTTGGGTCATGCAGGTCAAAATTATGGTTTTCAGCTGCAACTTATGGAGCAAGTATTGCCTCATCCACTTAAAACGCAACTTCGGTCCATCGCAAGTCATCGATGACTCTTCTGGCTCTTGTTCTGCAAACAGCCATCCAGTCCACTTTGTCTCTCTTCATGCTAGGGTACTCCATGTAGTATACTTGTATTGCTTGCTGTGCCAAGACGAATGCTTCGTTCTTTTGATATACTTTCTTAAAGTTTTACATCAACTAGGTGATAACGAGGATGTTCCTTTGTACCTCTCACGGGATCGACCCAGCAGCATTTAAACAGAATGATATGCGTGTTTGGAATAAGTGAATAATCCAATTGAATTATCTTTTCGAGAATCCCATAAAAGTAGCAGATTGTGCCTGTACATATGAGTTTTTGACACACACCCCACAATTCATAGTTGACTTGCCTACATTGTGCACCTCAGTGTAAAAATTGTAGCCATTTACAAAGTAGCGTGGGTATGTTGTGACCTCAGCTGTAGGACCCTAATAGACAACTTCAAAAGCTTGTTGTCTGTGTAATTCAATTTGGATTTAATTATGTTGAGAATATTAAAGAAATCATATATTGACAAATTACAATTGACATAATTAAAAACACGCAACGTAAATGACGTTTGAACCAATCCTTGAATTGAATAGCTATTAGCTCATCAATAATAGGGGCCTCCTCATGATGGTGCGTGTAAAGTTGATTGAAAAGGACCTGTTCACATACATATCAATTTATAGATTAAAAGTCCAAATTAATAATGTGAATACACTATGTTGGTATCTTTACACTTACTCGTAGTAAGGCGTGACTACTTCAAAGTTGGTCAATATGTACGTCTCAATTATTTTGCGTTCTGATCCACTGACCCATTCTTTTTTTATGCACTATTACCTCGACCAGGATAGTTGAAAGCAAACCATTGGATACGAGTGTTTGTTCATATAGAGTTCGTCATTTCTGCTTGGCCTGTTCTGTTTGCAAAGAATCTGGGGCTCAAAGTGGTGAAAAGTGAAGAGATTGATTTCTTCTGCAAGATAAGCCTCTAAAATTAACGCCTCGATGTGTGCTTTATTTTTCATCTTCATTTTCGAGTTTCGAAAAAATCTAATAACTGAATATTTATTAGAAACATAATGACTCTAGAACTATTTCAAAAAGCTATAATAACTCGTGTGACAATTACTTCTCAAATGGATACATCCACATGTATTGCATAGGCCCTCACACGCACGCTTCATATGGCAGGTGAACAGTTAGGCGCTCCGAGTCGAACAAAGCTGACAGAAATATTTTCTCGTGGTTGCAGAAGATGGTTCAGACACTAGCCTCCAATTCTTATCCTTGTTCACATCAAGCGTCGTCGAATATAGAATCTCGAATAGAAGGCTGACCTCAGTCCTTGCACTCCACACCAGCTCAGGAAGCATTTCACAGAAGGCAATCGGAATCAACTTCTGCATGAATACGTGACAATCATAACTCTTTATGTCATGAAGCCTCAGCTCATTCATATTGACACAATAGGCCAAATTAGATGTGTAACAAATCAGGAAACTTCAAATGACTAATCCATTCACATATCCTCTTCTTCTGCTCTTTGGTCAGGATATATACAGCTTTTGGCATCACGTTCGGCCTTCTTTCATCTACCTCAAGCTCCAATCGATTACATATGATCTTGAGGTCCTTCCGTTCATTCAGAGTATCCTTTGTTTTTTTCTTTATATCCATTATGGTATTGAATATATTGTCAAACACATTCTTCTCAATATGAATGACATCAACATTGTGTCGTATCAAATGCGTCGACCAGTACTCGAGCTCCCAAAAGATGTTTTTCTTTGTTCACTTATGCTCGCTACTGTACCCATCCAGGATCCATAACGGCACCTCAACCGCATGACTAAACTCTTCAAGCCATTCACAGATCTGTTTTCCCATCAATCTTGGCCGTTCAACCTTCATTTTTACTCGATTCTTAGTGAATGCTTTCTTATTCCTATAATATGGATGGTCCGGGGGAGGAACTGTCTGTTCCATTCAAAGTAGCACACCTTCCTATCATTCTGCAAATAGAATGCACGTATGTCTTCCATACAAACTGGATATCCCAGTGAAATTCCATCCATATGTCATTCCATAAGTGGGTAGGTCGTTTACAGTCCACATCAACGGGCGTGCATTGGAAATGTCTCGTTCTTCGCACTGTTGAGTATCAGTACACCCATATGCCACAAATTTTGCAATTCCTCAATCAGCGGCTCCTGGTAATCATCGATGAAATGTTTCGGAGTGGAAGGATCGTGGATCACCATCGTTATGAATATATACTCAGAACTCATGCACATTCACGAAGGGAGATTCTACAGTGTAAGTATGAGGGGCCAATACGAGTACGTACGATCATACTGCCCGTGCGGTGCGAACCCAACTGTGCACAAACCCAGTGTAACGTTAAGGGGCTCTGCTGTAAAATCAGGATATATCAGGTCAAAAAATGCCTACATGTCTCTGCATCAAACGGATGTCACATGGTCCCTCCTCCATCTGATGGTTGGCATACCACGTCATTTGCTCGACAGTGGCTTCGGAAGCATACAACCTGTGCAGACGAGGGGTAATCAGCAGGTACCTAAGAATGACATACAGTATTTTCTTGTAGTTAGGATTTCGCTCCCTAGTCAGCTTGTACCTAGCTTCTCCACAAAACTTGCAGTAGTCCAAATCAATGTCGTCCTTCCAGTGTAGCATGCAACCATTTTTACACGCATCAAACTTCTCAACAGATAAACCCAAGTCTCTTATCTTTATTCGTACTATAGTCATCTTGTGGCAGGGTGCGGTCATGCGGTTATATATGATCAACCATTTCAATCATATATATACTGAGAAATATGGCCTTCGGCTTTGATATTCACCAACTCAGTTACAGCCGCCAATTGAGATTGGGTGCAACTGTTCCACAACGGCTGCTCACATGCACCGCATCTTGAAATCGATCTCCAACCCAAATACATAATCGTATGGCTCCCCCACTATAATATGAAATAGGCCCTGCATCATTAAGACACGACCTCGTACCATCATCAGGCAGACCATCCTAGTTATAATTAGAATACCAGACAGTCGGCCCGGCGGCATGAAAAACCATCCTCTGCACCCAATTCATCTGCGTCGCGTCACCCTAAGGCGTACTCATACCGTGCATAACATGAGAAATGGGAGTTTGCTCCTCCCACGACGGGGCTGCTATGAAGGCCTTAAAATACTCCTGCACCCTTTCCTCACCATGAGAAGTCCAATTATAATATTTTGGCATAAAACCTTTCATAAACAAGTCGAAATTTACCTCATCCGTGGTTGTGAAAACTTCATTTTTGCACTTCCAACAAGGGCACTTAATTTTCTCACTATCCATATGTACATGTCGAGACTTGACCCATTCTATAAATATAACAATACCATCCTGAAACTTCAGAGAAGAACCGCCCTATTTGAAAGGATCTTCTCATACATCTATCTTCTCAACGTCTTAACATAATGATAAGTCCTATACACACAAAAGTATTTAGTATTTTGGCAACGTGACTCAAGATTGATTTCAAGACTCCTTGAGGCTGTGAATATTGGATGAGATACTATCTAATGAGGATCTATCCTAGGATCATGGTCAACAGTCTAACTTAATTACCTTTTCTTGAACTTATAAAATAGCCTTTCTTTTATTTAGAGGTTGTTTTATGTATTCTTTTTCTCTTCTAAAAAAACTAAATAATTGTGTTCTTAAATATATTTGTTTAAATATAAAAATACTATAAAAATATATCAATTTTTTTAATTTTTTAATTTAATTGAAAAATCAAATTAATATCACATAAAAAATTAATATACTGAAGTTTATTTTTCAAATTTAAATATTTATATGATTATAAATATTAATCACTTATAATAATTATATACTATTAACTTATTTAAGTTATTATTTAAATTAAATAAATTATATTAACTATTATAAATAATATTTAAAATTAAATTATTACTATTTAAAATAAAATTTTAATACTTTCTTTTATTTATTTTTATATTTCAAAATTTTAAATTATTTTTAAATTTTTTAAAAACTTAAAAATTATACATTATAAAAAATAAAATTATTATTAAAAATATAATTTTACTACAATTAACCCTTGATGACCCATCCCCACCTCCCTCCACCGTGGTCGCCTAAACTCCCGTGCTGGGCGGCGGGGCAAGGGTGTGGTGGTGGGGGTGGGTGATAGAGGCAACATTTTACACTTCCTAATTAGATATAACTCCAAAAAATACTATTAATATAATTTACACTTCCTACAATTTAGACGTCTTCTAAGCCTCTCATTACACACAAATATTAAAAATATTATTTTACTACAATTAACCCTTGATGACCCATCCCCACCTCCCTCCACCGTGGTCGCCTAAACTCCCGTGCTGGGCGGCGGGGCAAGGGTGTGGTGGTGGGGGTGGGTGATAGAGGCAACATTTTACACTTCCTAATTAGATATAACTCCAAAAAATACTATTAATATAATTTACACTTCCTACAATTTAGACGTCTTCTAAGCCTCTCATTACACACAAAACATCATTGACTGGTTCTTTGAACAACTAATTTTAGCATATCACATTTCAATGGACAAACTTAAACTTTCCCTTGACAAATTCCAACCTATATATACATATCTTTTGCTATATAAATATAATAGTTTGTACAAACAAAAGGGAAAAAAAAAGTAATTATACAGAAAGAAAGGTCGTCAATTACAATACACGTGTATTATACACACACGCACACACACACTTATCCAGAGAAGAGGTAGCAAGCATGGCGAGGATGACGGTGGTGAGCTTCTTGATGATGATGGTTGTGGTTATTAGCGCTTTTCTTCCATCGGAAATAGAGGGCAAAACCATCAAATTCGTCAATCGTGCATCCACCGACGACCCAAAAAAAGAGTCGACCCCAATGCCCGCGAACAGCTACAGTAGGGGTTGCCTGCCGAGCCAACGTTGCCGATCTAGTCTTCCTAATGCTGCTTCTCATGATCATGGCAATTGAAATTAGTTAACACAAAATGCTATTGTCATGTAAGAGGGCAAAGCATTTTACTTTAGAAACATTCTTTTGATAGCAATAAATCAGATTAAAAACATAAGATAGTGAAAAATGCGTAGACTTATTTTAATTTTTCAACATTACGTTATCTGTTCTTCTACGTACTTAGACCAAATGTTGTGGATACATATAGATATTGATGAATTGTATCTTGCATAGGTACAAACATACTACATATATATATATGTATATATAGATGAAATATTTGCTTGATATTTACACTTATTATTTTATAGTAATTCTGCGTAATTAACTTAGAATTGACAAGTTTATTGTAGAAGTTACCATTGTTTTAAATTTTAATATTCTATGTATTATGGACCAATTATATACTTTTTTGTGGTCACCCCTAAAAAGTGCTGATAAATATTTATGGGTTTAGTGCAATTTACCTCCCTATGACATTGTAAATAAGCAAATTACCTCCTTTAGAAAAAAAATAATAATTTACTCCCCCTGTATATTTTTGAATGGGGTTAAATGCAATTTACACCTCCCCCCCCTCCCCCCCCGTGATATTTAAAATGAGCAAATCATCTCCACTCCTACCCTGTGTTTCAAATGAAGCAAATTACCCCCTATCAATGGTTTAGATAGAGGGATAATTTGTTTAATTTTTCAAAACACAAGGAGTAATTTGCTATTTTAGTTTTTTATAGAATTTTTTTTCTTTTTACTTATTTATCATATCACAGGGGGTAAATTGTATTTTTTCTTTTAAAAAATGAAACAATTCACCTCCCTGTCTAAGGAGGTAAATTGCTTCATTTTGAAAAATATATGAGGATAAATTGCTACATTAACTTGTAAAGAAGTAATTTGGTTATTTACAATATCATAAAGAAATTGCTTGTATTTTTTCCAAATAGTTACAAAAGTTTTTCTATCTTTTATGTCATTGACGCGATAATTATTTCATATATTATTTACTGAATTGAGCTTAATATCCCTAATTATTGTAATTATTTTACCATTAATTAATCTTATGTTTGTGAATAACTAAAATGTGACACTTTATATTGTTAGATTTAATAATATATTTTGAACAAATATTCAAGTTAGTTATATTAAATGCGAAGGAAGTCTTTAAATTATCAATATATAAAATGTCCTTATGATAAAGCAATTTAGTTGGTAATTGTTTTATCAAAATACACATCATGGGGTATATTAAATTTTTATTATTTTTATTTTAATAACAAAGTGGTTTTCAATTTACAATATTTAACATCTTAGTGAAATACATAAATTTTTAAATAGAACTAATTATTCATAATAATAGGATCGATCGATCATGAGTTTACATCTTATTAAATTTGTGTTATTTGTTGTTTATATTTTATATATAAAAATTCCCATTGTTAGAAAAATTATAATGCTAAAATATTACTAAGGTTTTTGAAATATATAAAACAAAACCATAATAACATTATAAAATAAATAGTCATGTAGTAATCAAATTAATTAGTGCAACTTTTAGGTTTTTGTTCAAAAATAAATAAATCATAAATTAATTTCAATTGAAATTTTTAGAGTTCTAAAGTGGAGCCTATAAGAATTAAATACCTAAGAAATTACTAACATCATACTAATTGAATATTGTAACAAATTTGTGTGGAGATATATATTCTTGTTCTCAAGAAAAAGTTCAAAAATATAATATAGTATACAATGTTCAAATTCTTATAATAATATATATTTATATGTATATATTTTAAATTAAAATCAAACATATGTAGTAATCTAAAATTAAAAAAAAATATATATATATATATATATATATATATCCACATACCTAGAAAAGTACTAAGAAATTAATTACAGGAATCTAGAAATTCTTGGAATATATATATTTAAACAATTCAATAAGTTTTTAATTTTTTATCATAAGATTGTCTATTAAAACTATAACTTGGGACATTACAGAATTAAATACTATTAAATCTATAACATATTATAAAGATAATTTATCCAATATAATGAGTATTTAAAACTTAAACAAAATCTAGAGCCCACACATCATGAAATTTGGGGAGTAGGGTATTTAGAGTTTTGATAAACCAATGCTACACACTTAGGTCAGTTTCGTTGATGTGATTAGATATGATAAAATTGCTTATTATTATAATTATACGTCTGGTTTATAGTACTAGGTCTTCTTTATTTATTCGGATTGAACTGGATATTTCAAGATATCTAACTCAATTCCTTGTTTGCTTACAGGTAGGGATACCCAAGTGGTATCATCTGGGCACGTGATAAATGATGATTTAAATCCCATCAGATTTGGTGGGATTTATTATCTTCAGCAGGTCAATTTGATGGAAATTGTGTGTGATTTTACACATTTTATTCCTAAATATAAAAATATTTTATCTGAAATAATCCCACTTTTTTAGATATCTACAAAATTACCCGATTTCTTCTTTAATTTATTTCCCAAAATTTGTTTTTTGAAGCAAATAAAAAAGGCCTATATTCCAGTGTCATGATGGCCCACCATGTTGTCACTAATTTTCGACTTCCGTTTTTATCCTCATCTTTTTTAGTATTGTGTCTTTTTGCCCTTCATTTATGTTAAATTCCTCCAACAAACCCCTGCATGATGTGATGGAGTGTCAGACATTTCTTGAAAAAATGAGCCAAGACATTTAACTATGTCTGTTTTTATTTTTAAATTATTTTTTAAATAAAGTAAAACATACTCAATATTTGTTATCATTCAAAAACATCTTATTTTGGTGTCTTTAACTGTTTTAGCATAAATACATATATATATATATGCACACGCATATACATAAATATATACAAAAAAGACATAATTTGACAATTAATAGTAATTTTTGTCTCCCAAAACACAATATTAAACATATAATACTTATTTTAAATTATCTCCAAAAAAAATTCAAACATGCATACTATCTCTAACACATACTTATTTATCTTTTTTTGTCTCTCTCTATCTCCACAAAACACAACAAAACACTCAAAAAATGAATCCAAACATTATTTTTGTGTTTTTAACCATCTTCACTATAAGCCTTTATACTGTAGAAGCTTCATCCTCTCTTCTTCCACACATAGGTTGAGTTCTTCCATTTTTTAAAGAAACCTACTTTCCTAACAATCCTCACCAAGTAAATTTAAATTGGCTTCGTGAATGAATTTGTTCCAGTGTATTTCATGTTTTTGTATGTCAATAAAATATCTTCTCTATTTTCAAGTTTGGAATAACAATCTTGGGACATTTTGTTGGTATTGGACTATTGTTGGAGAGGTCGTCGTAAATTCCAAGCTCGCTTGGTTGAATAAGGTATGATATTTCATACGTTATAAAATGCTTCTATTTTCACTTACAGAACGACTTATTATGGTTCATTAGAGTCTGCTTTGACTTGGTATTAGCCATCATAAAATACTTCGTGTGCCCAAATACTTTAAACATGTACTTTAATTTTGGGGACTCGCCAGATTATTTCAAAACGTAAGTAGTTTATGTTAGTAGTGAGAAAATGACCTAGTCATTAAACCACTCAATCCAATTAAGCAACCTTCCATATGATTTGGTGCAAATTATATCATACGGAAGAGCATGAATCATGATTGAGTTGTGCTTTTCAAAAGCACAACTCTGTCAAACTCATTTTCCATATAGGGAAGAGTTCAACTCCTCCTTTCCTTATATGGAAGTCAACTCGGTCTTCTGACCCTAATTTAGTGGATCGAGCTTCATTTTAAATAAATTAAAATAAGCCCATAGCCGAATCTAAAACCAATTTAAAGACATAAGCCCAAACTCTTTTGATTAATAAATCCTATTTTAATAATTAGTCAACCAACCCACTAAAATTGCGTAGACGTCTAACATCTGTCGCCGATAAAAAATAGCATTCATCCAATGAATTAATCCTTGATGCAAGTCTTTACAGGACACTCAGTACCCTGTCTTGAGGTTTTCAACTTGAAACACTTTAAACCCAACTCTTAGTAGTTGGTCTCGTAGCTGTCATCCAATGTGCGAGCCAACTACATGGATTGTCTATTCAGTCTGTGGGTTTTGTTGTGACCTTAATGAAATTCAACATAAGTAAATGAGCACAACAAAGATAAAAGCTTAAATAAATATTCATTTTTATTCATTAATAATATTACATTACATTAAAACTATGTTTGCATTATGAATTTGTAGCACTTATATAAAAATAAAACTTGAGACATTAAATTAATTGATTAAGGAGATTGCAATTATAATTAATGAAAAATTCACATAGCAAACAAGATTTCATAATGGGAAGACTTCAACGGTGAAGAAAGTCTTATTATGTATCAAGTTAGTTTTTGTAATGGAGATATTCAGGTGTGAAAATTAATAGGACAACCACTTAAATACATGTAAAAATTAGAAAAACTTCTTCATTTTTTTCACTTTGTTTTTTTTTTTTTTTTTTACTTGTGAAATACATGCATGGCTAAAAAATTATATTCCAAATTATAACAATTAAGTAACAAAATATGATAAATTTACTTCTTTTTCTCTCGGAAAGTTTTGAAAAATATTTGAATCATGATTAGTTTTTGTAAGTTTCAGAAAGTAGAATTTATATCATCTTTAATAAATTTCTATCAATAATTTGTATAATATTTTTGAAAAAAAATAATTAGAATTTTGAGTATTTAAATTTTAATTATTTTCTATTTAAAAATATCCAATTTAACAAAATATCAAACAAAAAAAAATAATATTTACCAAAAGTGAACCGATTAATTCAATTTGATATGCAGTTGGACGTTTTGGGATACCAAAATTTCGGTCCTTAAACCAAGTGTCAAAAAACCAAACAATTAAATCAGCCAACGTAAATATGCAGAAAAGTTTATCCCGCGTCAACACAAGACATCCAACTCAAAACACACTTGTCAGAGGGGTGTCAATCTTCGAAGCTGATTAAACTACACTTGAACTAATGAATCCACAAGTTCTAATGTCAATTTAGAGAGTGAATCATTCCTGAAGCAATACACCATTCGTACATCAAAATTGATATTACCTCAATTGCATGCAGCTCTCTCTCTCACATGTAAATTGTGTGAGCTATAACTCATCCTTGCTCACACTGTCATCTCCCATAAGTTCTTCAAGGGAGAATTCATCTTCTTCTATGATTTGTCCATCTTTACCATCCCATGGCTCGGTTTTAACGATTACGGGGCTGCCTTCCAGAGGTACAATCCCCTTTCCGCCCCGTCCAGCTTCTTTCACAAACTCTCTGAGGAAACAAATTGGAACAGTTTCAGCTCGAGAAAAAACAGATGACACCAGAAAGAAAGAAAGAAAGAGAATACAAAGGATAAAAATTGCTTACATGATGTGGTCACGCTCAAATGCGCTTCTGAGTGGGGCATAAGCTTTCTTCTTCAGGTTTAGAGCTACCAAAGCTGGATATCCATAGCCTCCTACTCCTACATGCTTCTCAAGATCCGGCTGCTTACCTGCGGCCGCCCAGAGGTAACTGCAAAAAGTATTAGACTTCAGTTAGTCGTGTCTTACACAAGTTCCCTACAAGACATTCACTTTATGATTCTAAGGATGTCGATGAAATTAAGGAGCTTTTGGCCTTGCCTGTAAGGGCTCTTTCTGAACTTTTCTGCGACCGATAACAAAAGCTCAAGGTACTTATTTCTGCCTTCGGCCTTGGAGTCTAATATGTCAGGGAGGAAGGCAACAAAGCAAATGGCAGCTGAACCACACTTCTCCTCCAAAACATCCTGTAGAATGTAGGAGCATTTACAGTAACAACTGGAGGAATGAGTATGGAGAAGTTCAGGGGGAGGGAGAGGGGGGATGCCATCAAGGAGCGAGATAGAAAAGGAGCAAGGAATTTAACTGGGCTGGTCAATTCAGTCACTTCAGGAGGGGCAGAATTTGTTTCCAGCTGCTCCAAAGCAAATGATTCAATTGCTGATGCTGATCTTGCTCCTTCATAGGGAAATGGACTGTCTTTGTCAGCACCAAACACCAAGATAGTAGGAAATCCTTGTACATTGAACCTGCTCATCAAAGACTGGCAACTCTGATTGGTTAGGAATGTCAAAGTCAACTAGCAATGACAGCATGGAACAAATGGATTGAGCTAATAATCACTTATGATCAGGATTAGCTATGCAGGTTTAGCATATTAGCCAGATATGTAGCAATAAAGTGAACTATGGGGTTGCAAATCCCATTGTTCTAGTGCATATGCTTCTCAGCAATAAGAGGGTGTTTACTGCATTGGAAAAGACATACAGATCTCCACCTCATGCTATGCGAAATACATGAGACACACCTGCATTCTACATACCTCCCAGAGATCGTATTAAGCTAAGCATGTCAAGAAAATGAAGAGATCTAATATTTGCAGCGACTAAGACCTGTAACTTACTTTTTCTGCATCACAGTCTACATGACCCAACTTCACCTGGCCCTTGAGATTGTTGGCTGCCTTCTTCCACTCAGGAGCAAGCTTTTTGCAGTGTCCACACCTGTAGTAGCAGATTATATTATATCCACAAGTTTATTAAAGCAATATAATCTGATGTTGGACCAATGAATATGTTAAACCAAAAAAGTGCAAGACAGACCTATTTTTCAGGGAAAAAAGTTATAATTATTAATATTCTATATTAGCAGGAGTTGTTCCCAGAGATTTCCATCTGTTTTCTAGCTTGTTAATTAACCACTTGACCGTTGATTTCTAATGCCATAAGCTCATTTCCATTGAGGAACAAAACTTAAAATTTTAGTATTACATAATGAACAGGGGTTCTCCCCGGGGATATCCACCTATTTATTATTTACTTTATCTCATTAAAAATGCTTTCTACTTCAACCTCAAGGAAACAATGGCCACCACTTCCTTCTCTTAGATGCTCCTCCAAAACCAGAAAGTCTATGAACTTTCACAGTTTCCCTAACTTGAGACTTCAATCATTCCAAGTTTATGATAGATATATTCTGGGTTGCCAGCTTGTCGGCATATGTGAACTCTTTGTGTTTATGTTCATTCGTTGACTATGATTCAGTAACCATGCTGGACTCACTTCTCAAATGAGACTAGTGTTTCATCATAAATACTACCAACACATGACATTATTAGTAGATTACTTCTGACATGACTTTACCAAAGAATGCAGTCCATAGAATGATTGGTCACTTGACTATAGCCTCAACTAGGAATATTCAGGTTAAAATTCACCCATAGTTCCAGGGCTAAACCTCTGGATTAAGCGAACAAATATTCAAGCAGGAAACTCACCAAGGAGCAAAGAACTCCACAATCCAGAGCTCCTTGCTCTTCAGAACCAATTCATCAAAATTGCGTGAGTTCAGTTCCACCGATGCGCTTGGTTCTGATTTCTGACTGGATCCTCCAGCTGATTTCCCATCCAGACGTTCCTTGAGGAGTGCTTTGACCTTGTTAAAAGAAAAGAGAAAATATGATATTGTTCCCAGTTTGAACCACTGGTGTTCACAATAACTACTCAGTAGCAAACAGCAGAAACTGTATTTCGTCTCTGGTTCCGAATCTTATACTTATCAGCAGGTGTTTAATGTTTACATGTGTTGCATTGACCAGATGATCAGCCACCCTCAAAGATAAGTGCCAATATATGAATGAAAAGAAGATGCTTCATCAGAAGGATGGGGGCCAATTCTCTGTCTATTGGCAGAAAGATCATATTATAACTTCTTTAGGAAGAAGCTAGAATATAATTACAAGAACACCCTAAAACCTTATCTCCTGTAGAAAATATGTGGTTAGTAATCAGGGTTGAAATGTCAAGATTAATGATAAAGAATATTAAATTGCAGAGTATTTGTCTTCTTCATCAACAAACAAAACCCCCCTAGCGTATAGTAAAATGGGCGAAATGAAAGAAATCAATAAATACATAGTTTTCATGTAAATATGTTCACCTGTTGTAGTGCAAATTCAACAATAGGCTTGACATCCCTAGCTCCTTGATAATCTACAGGGGGTTTACCCGGTGCAAAGACCTTAATGGTAGGAAAACCTCTGATTCCATATTCCTATAAGAGACAAAGATGAAAGATAAAGAATGGAAATAGCCTTCTTAATGTGGGTTTATCGAAATGTATAGATATATCTGTATACATATATATAAAAAAAATTAAGGCAATGCACACATCTTAATGAACTAAACACTCCTTCATGAAGGAAAAAAAAAATCAGAACAATGCATGCTATTTCATATTACTAGCAATTTAGTAAAAGGGGTCACTGAATAAAAATTAAGTTCTGCAGCCAGAAATGTAGAAGGCAAGAGAAGACAAGTCACAGAGTATATATTAAAGGGTAAATTACATTTTGCCATTTGAACTATGCCCCTTTTTACACTTCGTCATCGAAACTTTTTTTTGTGTCAACTTACCATCTCAATTTTGCGAAAATTGCACTTTCCCATATATGATCATCTTTTTGTTGATTTTTCAGTAGGGAAAACATCACATGCTATTCATATGTGAAAAATATCACATTACATGTGCACTGCATGTGATGTTTTTTCGATAAAAAACTTGGTTGAAAAACAGTTATAAATGCAAACTGTAAAATTTTGTAAAGTTGAGATGATAAGTTGAAACAAAAAAGAGTTTAGATGTTGAAGTATAAAAAAAGTCATAATTCGAATGGCAAAATGTAATTAGCCCTATATTAAACTTGCGTCCTTGTTAGCTTCTGCGTTAAAAATCGTAAAAGGCCACAGAAAACAAGTCAAAGAGTATATTACACTTGGTCTTTGTTTCATAATCTAGTAGCATAACAAGCAACCAGGCAATGTAAAAAAGTGTTGCCCCCGATAACAAGTCTCCACAATATCTAGATCTACATCTGCTCCTTAACCCACAAACTTTACCTGTTTATTCTCTGATTATTTACCTTTTTGTTACACCTATTACTAGCAACGAGGAGAACAATATCCAGTCTATGTTAACCTTGATAGCTGGAGTAGACCATATATTTTCATCAAAGCAACACCGTAGCAAACATAGAAGTACTAGTTTGTCCTGAGCTCAAGCTCCAAATCTAAACAAATAAGGTACATAAGAAAGGAGAACTATTCGACAAGGAAACCTGAGCTAGCGACTGGTGAGCATCGGCATCTAGAGCTGCCACAGTTGCTACACCTTTCAAGACATTGGCTGCCTTCTCCCACGCGGGCGTCAGCGCTTGACAATGACCACACCACGGTGCAAAAAACTCAACCAAAACTACACCATTCGAATTAAGGACCTGCATCATTTTAAAGTTCCAAAAGAACGATATAATTTCAGATCAATTGGCCACTGACAGAAACTGATGAAATCATAGAGCAATGAAACATCAAAAATCCTAGCACTTCTACACCAGTAACGAAATTAGAAAATAAAGATAATTCAACCATCCGAAATGAAACTGCAAATCACCGTCCCACCAGCAATAAACAAAGAAGACGATAAGCAGATTCAGCTTAACCTCAATGAATCCTATCACCAAACATTATCACTACATTGCACAAAACTTCAACAACACATTCAGATCTCAATTTATCCACATAAACCAATGAACCAAATGATGCTCATAACTCACCATGTAACTCAACCAAAATGAGCGTTTTCAAACTGTCAAACACACAAAACACACACACACACACACACCTCACAGTAATCAAAGCAAATGACTGTACCTTCGACTTGAAATTGTTAGGATTTAGCTGAAGAACGGGGGACGAGGGTCCATACAATGCATAAACCCCTAATTCGCCAATCAGCGCAAGAAGTAACAGTGCAACCAATGCCGATTTCTCCATCCCTTCGATCGTTCTCTCTCTAACTGCAAAAATTTGGATTTTTCGCGGAGATCAAAAAGCTTACGGCCATCCTGCAGCGTCCGGTGTTACGTGTACCCGACCAATGCTGTTGCTACACGTCATCAAACAATTTTTACTTGTTTTTTAAATACATTTTCAATCCAACTACTCTTTTTATTTTATTTTTTCAAAAGTGTAAATTAGTAAATATTTTATTTCTTAAACGTTTACAATAAAACATTCAATTAATTATATTCTAAAAAATCAAAATTAAATTTTTTATTATTTATTTTAACCATTATAAAGTGCAAGATAATTATAATTCAAAAAGATAATATGATTAAAAAAATAAAATCACAGACTAAGATAGGATATTAAAATAATTAGAGGACGAAGTACACTCGATCTGTGTGCATAATCTAAAATTTTATTATTATTTATCTAATTAAATAAAAAAAGCATAAAATAAATAATTGATCAAAAATGACAAAAATATGTAAGAACAAGAAATTACTAAGAGAGTTAATTGTTTAAAGAAATTAATCACTATGTTTGCTTTCATTTTCAAATTACTTTTGAAATTAGTCAAAACATAATCAATGTTTGCCATCATACAAAAACACCTTATTTGGGTATTTTTAACTGTTTTAGAATAAATACATACATATATATAAATATATATAAAAAAGACATGATTTCACAATGAACAGTAATTTTAGTCTCCCAAAACACAACATTAGACATACAATACTTATTTTAAATTAAAACAAATTCAAACATACACATTATCTCTACCGCATACTTATTTATCTTTATTTTTCTCTCTCTATCTCCATAAAACACAACAAAACACTAAAAAAATGAATCCAAACACTATGAATACTTTGTGAATAAATAAATAAATATGTTTTAAGGATACTTTGATTAATAAAAAAAAAAGGGTAAAATACGCTTTGTTTCACTAAACTATTCTTGATGTAATTTTTATCCCTTTAAACTAACAAATGTGATACTTACCCCCCTATAATTAAATTTCTGGACAATCTTGACCTTCCCCTATAATTAAATTTTTGGACAATCTTGCCCTTATATTATATATATATATATATATATAGCTCAAAGAATTTCTTTTTCTAACAATATTGTATTTTAAGTTCAATTAAAATTTTCTAATGGAAAAAAGTATCTTTTAATTATATGAAGTAATAGAAAATTAGTAAATTAAATAGTTTGAATGTTACTATATTTTACAAACCCAAAGTTAAGTAACGAATGTGTACAAAAAATACACAAAATAATTTCATAAACAGATTTTTATTAATTTGATAATAAAATTAAGCTATTAACTATTTATTCTTTTAGATAAAAATCAGTAATTAAATGATTTTCTGAATATATTTTCTTTAAAAAAGTATGATAAAATATTTATATTTATCCATTTTTTTCTAAAAATATTTAACTTTTTGTTAAGCATATATACTTGCCAATTTCTTTTAAAAAAGCATATATCAATTATTGGTTATATTATATTTGTTGTGTATTTATTTATATATATTAATTTATACTCTGTAATTTAAATTCTTTTCTTATTAAAAAATTAATTTAAAAATAATTTGGTGATGATTTAATATGTAAATACTAAAATATATATATTAAAAATAATATAATTATTCAAAACACGAGAAATTTTTTTATCCAATCAAAAGATAAGTGTTACATCAGGAATAGTTCAGAAAAATAAAGTATATTTCACCCTAAAAAAATAAAAAATTCACTCGTCGTTTCTATTTTTCGATAAAAGTAGTTTAGTCGGTACACATAATCAGACCAAATAATTACTCTACACCCCTCAACCTAAATAATATAGTATAAAATAGATAAGAATAATGAGATAGTAGGAAACATGTCTAGTAATGAAGGTGGTGGTTAACGCATACCAAATTTGTGAGAGAATACTAGTTAATACTAGTAAGTGTAACGCATTCGATGTATGTGAATAATTTTTAAAAATAAATTAAAATAAAATATTTATATAAATACCAAAAAATATATATTAAATTTTATAATTATAATTAATATAATTATTTTGATTTATAAAAAATATCGACAAGCAAAGACAATAAATAATGTTGAAAGGAATCAACAAATGCATGAGAAAAAAAAATAACTATCAAAAGCTAGTTATGAAAAATCTAGTTATGAAAAATCATAAATGAAGAATTTAAATTAAATAATTAATTTTAAAATTTTAAAATAAATTTTAGACTGAAACTAATAAGACGTCAAAAGGGTGCTCTCACTTAATAATAAGTTAGCTGTATGTGGCACATCCAATGTATGTGCACAAAAAATTTAAAATAATTAAGTATTATTTATTAATTATTTTTGTTGCAGAAAAAATAATTATATGATTATGATTATGAAAAAAATAAAAAAAATTTTAAAAGAGAATATTTGTATCCCCCATGATGTATTATAATTATAATATTTATTAGTATAGTTTGTAATCATAATTTTGATAGTTTATAAATATTAATATGTAATTATTTGCGAATAAACTTTTGGAAGAATAAGAAAAGAGAAATAGAGAGAATTACATATCTTGTTTTCTTATATACTATTAGAAGTGATAGGCTAATAAAGTTAAAATTTCTCTAGGTTTATAATATGTTGTCTGCACGACTTTATGCTCAATCATGTTAATTTTTTTTATGTCTAATTCTTATGTTTTATTTGTTTACTTCTACAATATCATAAATACTTTTATTCTTGATTATTTAATAATGAGATATGAATAATTATATTCTATACATTTCAATGTCTCTTAAAGTGGACATATATAATTAAAAGTTCTATTATAATTGATATTACCTCCAAAAGTAGGCACATAATTCTTGATTTCACCCCTGAAGTCGACGTGTTCTTTAAAATTTCATTGCTTTCTGATGTAAATAATGAGTTAAATTACTTTGAGCAGTAGATAAACTATTTTATAGCGATTATTTGCAACATCATCCCTGAAGTGATGATAAATGTAACATTTGATTTTCTCACCACCTGAAGTAATTGAGATAATGGCTTGATTTAAGAAGCTTGAAGCTTCTTGGTTATTTATTTATAAGTTCTCATTTCTTTGATATCATAGTATAGATATTGTGATTAAAATATGACTAACTTGAAGCTAATTTAATTAATTTACGTTACCTACATGTTTTCTTTTATATGCCTGGTATGTATTTTAAATGTTTTGTTAGCATATATTTAATTCGATGTATGCATATTATAATAATTCAATTTAATTACACGGTAACTTATATGTTCCTTATTGTTATTAATGTTCTTGTGTCACTTTTACAAATCTTAATGAAAAAGGATCATTGTCTTATTGATAGTATCACTACGCATACAATTATAAGAAATAAGAATTTTTTCTCAAACTTGTTAATGACAAGAACCAGTATGAATACTATTTCAAGCGTTAGCAATCTTATTGAAAGTTCCGGAAGAGCTACTATCTTGTTACCTAAAGGAACAAGATTACACATGAATAAGGCTTAAATGCAATTACTGCCCCGTATCTATAGGGTAGTGGCAAAACAAGGACCGTATAAACACGGTTGCAATTTATGCCCTGTATCTATCAAATTGTGCGCGATTTATGCCCTTTGGCCAGATTATGACCTTTTTGCCCTTCTAGCTAGATTTTAACCATAGTCTATTTTATACTCCCAATTCAGGCCCAACATGCTTCCGAAATAGATTAAGACCCCATAAATTCATACCTTGCTTTGACCGCTTGGTTTTCGGGTATTCCAAGTCCTCGGTTTTATGGACTTTCTCCAACCACACTACCGCAGCAGATGGTTCGCAGGCACTTGGCTCCTTCAGTAACAAAACAGCACAACCCTATTTCGTTTCCTACCTTAGGGCGTAAAAGGCACTCCAATATGGGGAATTAATAGAATTTTGGACAAACAGGTTGAACAGAAGCCTAATTTTTATTGAAAAAATATAGAGAATATTACATAGATATTATTCCTCCGTTGGAGGAGACAACTATTTAGCCTCTCATGGTGTAGAGGACTTGACTTGTTGGGGAAACCCCCATAAACTAAAAATTAAAATATTACAGAATATTGAAAAAGACTTAGAACTTAAATGCTTTGAAGAGTAGGAGAAGTTTTTCTGATGATCCCCTTCTGCTTCCATGCATCTTTATTTATAGGCGTCTGCGGACATGAATTTCGGACTCCAAACTTGTTTTGTGATGACGTCATTGCTTTCGTCATTGCCTTGTGATTTCCAGCTGTCTGTCATAATCGTATGTCGGTCACATGATTTCCAGTTGGCTGCTTTGCTGACTGTTGGCTTTTGTTGTTTTTTGCTGACAGTCTTATCCTCTCGATTTTTTACATCGTTTAACTTTTACTTCTCTTTGTAAAAATTTTTCTCTTTCTCTTATCTTGGTTTGATTCGGATTTATTTTTCGTGACCCGAATCTTTGTCCCGAACAAGGGCTTTTCTTGTTTTTCACAGCAAGGCAATACATGGTTATGCCATTACCCAACATGCAACATGTTGCACGTCTTCATCCTTGTGGCTTCGATTGCTGGCAGCTTATTTTTCCAAATTAACATCCTCTTTTTCTCGAATAAGCTTTCAGCGAACTCCGTGCTTTTTCCTGTCATGAAATTTAACAGGAATGATCCATTCACTTTGTTTGAGAAAATCTTGAATGGATACTTGACTTTGTCCATCTCTGTGAGACAGACTCATAATCCCCAAGCTCTCCTGGTAGAGATACTATCTTCACTAATGGCTGATACCAAGGGAGCTTCTCCTGATGCAGCTTTAATTTTGTTAAAAGCCACCATATATGGTCTCTGCAGCTTCATAAAATGGAATGCTGGATGAGACCCCTTTTCTGCAGTTTCTGGAGCTACTGAAACAAATTTTATCTCCAGAACATCACCTCTCTTCAGGTGGGGGTTGTTTTGCCATGAATCAAAGACAGCCCCACTAATCCACTCCGGAAGTTTTGAAATTTTCGGAAAACTCGGTGACATAGTATGAACTGAAACAAGAGCTCCAAAATCATACCATTCTCTGACCTCTTCTGGTTTAGATCTTTCTAACATCCAGACTCTGTTATATTTTCCGGATGTTTCGATTATGGTCTTGCCTGGGTTCACTCCTTTGCGGGAAATTAATTTCTCCCATATACGCTGGTAGTCCTGCCAAGCAGAAGAAGATATCAACTCGTTAGAATTAACCTTAGAGGTGTCTGTCATTGGCCTAAGGCTAATCTCTCCCTCCTTATCCCCGGAGGTGCTGGGTTGACTTGAATCAACAGGAGTTTGCACTTCCTGAGACTCAATTGTTGCTGTTTCACCAGAGTCTGGTGATGGCCTTGTGCAATTGGTACTTAAATCCGACGCTATAGGTCTAGAGCCCTGTACTTTAGAGGCATGTTTTGGGTCATGCTCCCTCAACTCGTGAGTCATCCCCGAAGGTGACGCCTTCCGAATTGGTTCTTTTAAGTCGTTCCATAGCGAGGTGGACGCTAATAAGGAACTCCTTATTGCGACCTGGACAGTGTCTGGATCAGCTCTTTGGATTTGTCCGGCAACTTGGACAGCTAGTTAATAAATTAGAAAGTTAATAGATACCTCCAAAAGTTTATATTCACCCTCACTAGATGTTCTCATGTACATAACATCAAGGAAAATCATACTACAACTTAAAACACAAATCCCGATAAAAGACCAAAATATCAACCCAACAATTAAAAATTCTGACTTCAGATGTCACGGCTGACCCACCTAATAAAGACGACGGCACCGCTCAAAGTCCAAGGTGGCTAATTAGTGTGACCTATCTCCTGAAAGGTACGTGGCAAGGAATAAGCTGCCTACTCAATAAGTATAGCTGATCAATTTATATATATATATATATACACAGACAAAAATTCACGTACATGCAGTCACACCAACAACAGTCATTCGTCATACAACAACATCAGATATAAGCAACAATACATACTCACAGCTGTAAATCAATCAACGACATAATATTCATTCGTTATCATTTATTAGTTAAGGGCCCCACTTACTCTAGTTGGAGTACATCAGTCAATGGTTTCGCCGGCCATCATCGTACCATATACAGCACAGGATACCCGTTTTGTGATATTCCCACACTCTTTTACTCCAGTTGTGTAGCAATATAGCACAGGACATCACAACAAACATGGTACCCCCACACCACCCCAGTGTGTAGCTAACAGCACAGGATATTCCCTACTGCCCCGGAATATCCCGGTACCCTACGCGCCATGGTACCTAGCTTAAATCATATATTTTTCATATCTCAATATCAATCACATATCATCAAACACATTTTCATAAACCATTGACTGTGTTCCCAACTAGGTAAGAATCATCTTTTATTTCAACTCACAATTGTCATTCTATTCTTTATAATAATCACTTCCTCAATAACGACTCCCAATTTGATTTCATCAACAATCATTTATATGATTATCACATAATCATATCCCGTATATCTCTACATCACCATCACATATCACATAGTAATAATTTCACCGATATTATGATAATCTAACAAATAATCCACAACTAATTATATAAACAATCAACATACGAAAGCCACGCATAATAATATAATGCCAAGTCCACGTTCGCATTCAAGAAACCAATATATATAATATATATACAATACTACACATATAGATATATATATAAATTCAATTAGCTATACTTACCTTAAATCCCAAAATACTTCGATTCACGAGGGACTGCTCAACCCTATACTTTATCGTCACGTCCTATAATAGAATATTATACGTATAATCAATATATATATACAATATCATAAACTCTAAATAAACTATCAGATAACATTCGTACATTTTCTACCAATCTTTTAGTATTCTATTTATATTAAAGTCCCAACCCCTGTTCCATTTCTTTCAAATAACTACCTTTACTAAGCTTCTCAATCATATAATTGATTTATCAACTAATTCATAAGAATTCATTTAATCAAACCCCATATATATTCATAACTATTATTTTTAATAACACCCGTAAATTATATTACCACTGAAACCTCATTTTCTCTCTTTCATAACAAAATATTCTTTAAATATAACTTTTCGAAACATTTTTATGAATTTTCTGTCAATTTAATCGTTGCTATACAATTTAATTAAGCAATAATACATAGAATTACATATTTGGTTAATCATTCCGATGGAATTGTGTAAATTAGCTATAACGATAATTAAATCTAACAAATCGAATATTTTAATTAACCAACTATATCATTTTTATAGCAATTGTGATATTTAATTTGACACTAATTTAAATAGCTAAAATTATAAAATACTCCGATTAAATAGTATATCGCTTAATATAATCAATATTTAATAAATGGAGTAATTAAATAATATAATTATATAAATTATTAAAAATTAAAATTCAACATCCATACCTCTGTTTTTTTCCGAAATGTGTGTGCGTTGCTGTGTGTGTATGAGTGTGTGTGTTTTTGTGAATGTATGTGTATGTGTGTAGTGTATGTGTGCAATTAACATTCATATATATATTTAATGGTTGGTGAGGCGGTGGCAGCACATGCCACGGCCCACCATCCTATTTTTTTTTTTTTAATAAATCTTTTTAAATAATTACTTTTACGTTCTTCCTAATTTTCTTAATTACTATAATTTGCCCCCAAATATTATAACGAACTCTAATTTAATCTGTTCAAGTTTTATTATATTCCAAATTCAGTCTATAATTTATTTACTAATTAAATTTAAATTCCTAATAATTACCAATTAGTCTTCCAATTACGTACAAAATTCTACGGACGTCACATATTTTGTGTCAAGTCTTGAAAGTAAGTGGATCTAAGCACACCCATTCTGGTGTACTATGACAACCAAGAAACTGTGCACATTGTGGCTAATTCCATCTTCCACGAACACACAAAACATCTAGAAATTGACTGTCATTTGGTTCATGACAAGTACAGGGAGGGATTTGTTCTTTTGTCTCATATTTCTGGAAAGCAGCAGCTTGCAGACCTTTTCACCAAAACTTTGCCAGGTGTAGCGTTTTCTACTTTACTCTCCAAGTTGGGCTTCGTTGATTTCTCCCCAAGTCCAACTTGAGGGGGGCTGTTGTGTCAAGTCTTGAAAGTAAGTGGATCTGAGCACACCCATTCTGGTGTACTGTGACAACCAAGCAACTGTGCACATTGTGGCTAATTCCATCTTCCACGAACACACAAAACATCTAGAAATTGACTGTCATTTGGTTCATGACAAGTACAGGGAGGGATTTGTTCTTTTGTCTCATATTTCTGGAAAGCAGCAGCTTGCAGACCTTTTCACCAAAACTTTGCCAGGTGTAGCGTTTTCTACTTTACTCTCCAAGTTGGGCTTCGTTGATTTCTCCCCAAGTCCAACTTGAGGGGGCTGTTGAGTATATTAGAGCTGAGCTGAGCTTCGTCCCCCAACACCCCAGTTCGAATATGTTGTGTGAAATGACATATCAATCAATATTCTATAAAACATAATTTAAAATGAGAGTCGAAGGATTCGAAATCATTCCTAATACGAGGAAGATAACATGTTGCTTTCCATTTATAAGGGTGGAAAGTGTCAAATTCTGGAAACTGTGGATACTGTTGGAAAATAGAAGTTGTGCCGTGGAAAACCACTGCCTTGAAAGCGAAATTTTGGTATTACCGTGGTGCTGATAGTATAAGCCGATCGCTCCCCAAGGTTAACACAACTATTACTTTCTTACACGCGCACTCGTGGAAGAAAGTTTGGAATAACGAACAAAATATAAAACTCAGAAGTGAAAGAAGATAAAGGAGCTAAAAGAGAATAGGCTCTCAATTTTTTGTATGTAAAATGAAATGAACTTAAGCCCTATTTATAGAACCATACATTAGTTGTTGGAAAAAATGGGACTCTATCCCATCCACAAAAAATCCAACGAATTTATTTTGATATTTTAAGAGCAAAAAGTGGATTTAGGAGTCTTAGGTAATTAGGAGTCCAAAACCCATTAGTCATTCCCCATAATCTCCCATAAATGACTAATGTAGATGAAGAATATGATTTATGAGTGAAGGAAGAAATATACTTAAGCGTTAATATCGTTCGATTGAATTGATGCATAGTGAATTGGGGCAATCAATTTAGCTAACGAGAGTGATATGACTCTTGAACTTTCGATAGCTCAAATTGAGACCCCCCACAATCACGTATGAATTCCTTAGTGTTCGTTGTTCCGCGATAAGTTTCGAGCGCTATTAATGGCCTTGCGCTTATACCTTGGGTTCTAATGTGTGCTCTAGAAAGAACTTTCATTTTTCTTTCATAGAAAGCAGCCCACCTCCACACTCATCTAGATAGCTTCATCAAGTGTTATAGACCACTCAACAACTGAACTATGAAGCTATCTTCTTGAATAAAGTCAGGGTTATCCATCAAGTCCTTATTAAGACCACCCAAACACAGGGCTATGGATTTATATGGTCATCACCATATTCCATTCTTTGCAAAGTTCTGTTGGCAAAAGTATATGATGACCGATAAGAAAAATGGCAGTGCATCTTAGAAAATTCACATGCACATTAAAACACAAGTAGAGTGGGGTGACATAGACAAACTCAGCAGATCCCAGCGTGCCAGCATTACTCTCGCTCCGCCTCTCCACTAAAACATTCTACAACCAAGAGCCAAAACACAAGAGTCTAACACAACAACTAAGGTTCGATGCAAGGCAAACCTACTCGTCAGGTATATCCATATCTGGAACTAGTGGAGCGGCATCATAAGGTGCCTACAATCAATCTCTAGTACCACGCCTTGCAATCCCAAAGCCAAAATCCAGAAAAGCGTATTACGAAAATCATGACACTGTTGGATAAGAAAATAAAAGGTACCAAATCATAGGTCATCCACGATTGTTGTTGCCACAGTTTCTGCAAGTAGGAAAACGAAGTGCACAGCAATGATTCAACAACACATAAGGACAATCACAGCACAAACTAGGAATCAATGGACGAAGATGCTTGAATTAAGAAATTCTCAAAAATGAAACAACAAAGCAGACTTAGCACCGGGTGAACCAAAATCTGATGGCCTAACCAAATAGCCAAACAAAGTGCATCTCTCGAACAAAACAACACTCCTTGATCTTGCCAAGCCTTCTGCAAATAGGAAAGTGAAGTGCACAGCAGCTATCCAGGACACATAAACATGATAGCATTGCAGAATAAAAATCTAAAATACTTGAGGAAAAGATGTGGAAAAGGAAAAACCCAAAGGCAGACTCGGCGACAGATGAATGATTATCCAATCGCCTCACAGAGTGCATCTCTCAAGCCGGGCAACACTAGTTGGTCTTGATTAATACATTCTGCAACAAAAGGCCCAAGTCTCCAGAAATAATAGAATAATCATGACTCTCGAAACCTAACAAGAAACGTTACCAAATAGTCTGGCACTCATCACCGTTACTTGTTGCAATTAATCACAGTAATGCAGGCGTATCTTAAGGCAGACAAGACCGATTAATCATGGTGTAAATGCAGTAGTCCATCAAATCTTTTATGTCATACGAGTTTGAACGTGGTGAGTGAAGGGAACAGTGAGGGTAATAGCAAGAAATACAACCAAAATTAGGACAAAACAGTACACAAATACTCCCAGATAGGGTTGGTAACTTGATTAATCAACTTAAGAAGAAGAAATATATCAAAGTTGTGAAGGTAAAATGAGCAAGCAGAATAAAAAGTTAACTCTGTCTTGCATGGAAAATTTGTCACTCGATGCAAGTTAAGACTCTTCCTATTTCAATATATATGAGCTATAGTAATTAGGATGATACATACTCCCAACTGATTTTCTTGGAATCTAGTTTTTGCCATCAATGAAGATGCAAGATTCTAGTTTTCATTCAAATAGTTGCTCAGAACTCGTGCCATGTTTTACACCATAGTTAGTTCCGACACCGACATTGAACCATGTTTCTTCCAACTAGCCGAGAAACACAAGAATGTTCAATGTTGATTTAAACTGCGACTCCATAAGGACTAAAGGGGAAGTGCCAACTGAATGATATCAACAATGAGGACCAGCCAAAGAAAGCTCCAAGCCCCATGAAAAAAAAATTCATGTTCATGATCATTCACACCAGAAGAGAACTATATAACATAAAAATCCCATCACGAATCATCTCATCAGAGTGTATCTTATGAGAGAAAAAGAGTTGTTAGCATTTCCATCAATGGGCAATGAAAGATCCCACCAAGCAAGAGAACAGAAAAGAAATACTGCTAGTCATAATTAGCAAAAATCTCATAGTTTCAGCAAAAACTTGACAGGAAGAGAGATGTGACTGTCGCAGAAACTTTAACACGTCGTTTCCAACAAAACTCAAATTTACATATCTAAGAATCTTGGACATCTCTTTTTGTTTCAATAGAATTTGAAGTTCAATTCAACTGGTGAAAGGATAATAGAACAGAGGGTAAAAAATCAACTGTGTAAAATCAATTATCAAATTAAATTAAACCATTAATCCAAGTTAACTAAGAAATGAAATGGTCCAAATCCATAAAATTACTTTAACCAATAAGTTAATGCCCTAAGCACGGAAAGAATAGCCTTATTAAGCGCATAATACCAATGGTCATGTATTAACCATCGCTCGCAAAATCTCCGACTGCAGATAAAGAAAACCAAATCAGCTGAGAACCAAACGCCTAAACATGATCTCAAATAAAACCACAAAACTATAAAATGTCTTTCAATTCTTTTGGCAATCTGATGTTGATGTACTTGAATACTATGATTTCGCTTTCAACTATTGGAAAATAGAAGTTGTGCCGTAGAAAACCACTGCCTTGAAAGCGAAATTTCGGTATTACCGTGGTGCAGATAGTATAAATTGATCGCTCCCCGAGGTCAACGCAGCTATTACTTTCTTACACGCGCGCTCGTGGAAGAAGCTTAGAATAACGAACAAAATATAAAACTCAGAAGTGAAAGAAGATAAAGGAGCTAGAAGAGAAGAGGCTCTCGATTTTTTGTGTGTAAAATGAAATGAACTTAAGCCCTATTTATAGAGCCATACATTAGTTGTTGGAAAAAATGGGACTCTATCCCATCCACAAAAATCCAACGGATTTATTTTGATATTTTAAGAGCAAAAAGTGGATTTAGGAGTCTTAGGTGATTAGGAGTCCAAAACCCATTAGTCATTCCCATCAGATACATTTTCCAGAAATCACAAAATAGGTTTACATTTCCCAAACAAAAAACAACACTCCATCCCAAAGTTCTTCCAATGATTTGTATTGTCCATCTGGACTCACAGCCTCCTTCCCTGTGCGGGCTCTCTGTTGCGCGATCTGCTGTATTCGGCAAACTTCTCCATCTGTCAATTCCCAGTCGAATATTTGAAGGTTTTGCCTTATTCGAGCTCCTCACGATTGGGGTCGCTCCTTCTTGTCGTATCCATCTCAATGCAACCTACATTTTGGATGATGAGAAGTTTGGACACCCATAATTTTGTTAAGGAACCTGAGCGATGGTCTTGTCTTTAGCTGCTGCGATGTGCTTAAGGATCGGACAAGTCATCACTGCATTAGTACCCCAGTGGAGAGAATGCACAAACATTGATTCCTTTGTCTTTGCAAAACTCCGTCAGCTTCTCTTGCTGCCTGATT
Organism: Sesamum indicum; assembly: GCF_000512975.1. NCBI lineage: Eukaryota > Viridiplantae > Streptophyta > Magnoliopsida > Lamiales > Pedaliaceae > Sesamum > Sesamum indicum. The sequence goes on from NC_026152.1 coordinate 2,396,366, forward strand.
GACAGCAGGTGGGGATGGTGGCATTTTCCGGGAATGTAGAGAGCTTAGCACAGCTGTAGTTGCTGACACCAATAGACTTGGCCGAACACATCCTACACCACTCTAGTTTGCAACTTATAGGATAAATTATATTCGCATTTCTTGAAATTTAACTTAGTAGCGTTACATCTTTATTATACAATTAGAATTACTTCACTTAAATTAAGTTTATTCTGTTTTACATGTAATTTTATTTGGATTTAATGTAATTTATCTCCACATGATAATATACATGAACAGATTATCCCCCTATAAAAAAATAATGGCTGCTTCATTTAAAAAGCACAAGGGGGTAAATTGCTATATTTTTAAAAATACAAGCAAGTAAATTATTTTTTTTTTTCATAGAGGAGGTCTTTGCTCGTTTGCAACATCACAAAAGGGTTGCTTGCCTCTTTCCCAATTCTATTGGGAAAAATCCAGAGATACCCATGTGATAATAGAAATATTCAAAAAAACCCCTATATGAGAATTAAAGTATCAAATACTCTCACTGTGATATAAAATAAAGTTAAAAAAAACCCCAATATAGAAATTGGTCTACACATGCTTTGACTGCAAATTTACATGAAAGTACCTTTTTTTCGACATTTTGGCCCTTCTCTCACATCTAATATATGTAATATTAATGTTTTATATATATTTATGAAAAATAAATATTATTTATATAATACTATTTTAATTAAATTAATTGAAAATTAATTTATATATTAAAAATAAAAAACACGGAGGCAGTGTTGCCGCCCGCCGCTACTAAAGAGGAGGGCGTGCCCTCCTCACCCCTGGGTGACGGTCGTCGCCCATCTCCAACGAAGGCAACACGGCCGCCCATCCAGTGAGGGCGACTACGTCTCCCAAACGGGCGGTGAGGGGTGGGGGTTACAATTATTATTTTGAATTTTTTTATGAATTATAAATATATATATCATAAATATATTTTAATAGTTAAAATTATATATATTATAATTAAAATAACTATATACTAATAGATCTAATTTGACTGGTTGACTAAAAGGAGTATTTTGGTCATTATTTCTAAAAATATAGGCTCAAGTTGACCAAGAAACGGTGTGATTATTTATTCATAATATAGAAATAATTTTTAATATTAAAAAATTCATAAGAAAATTTTTAATATTTTTATATATCACAAGGGGTCAAAATATAATATATTTAACCCGATTCTATTTGATAGGATTCCAGATAATTTTATATGTGATATTTCAAATATTCCTCGCAAAATTTCGGGAGTTTTCAGCCAAATGGTACCAGCTTAAAGTGAAAATTGCCGACAATAAAGAGGTAAAAAGCCATCTAGATATAACAATAAAGATGGAGACAGAAACGAAATGAATGACATATTATTTATTTAACATTCTTTTGTATTGGAAAAGAGGGAGTGCATCCAACTACTTTTACACTTTCAGATTGAGTTAGTAATGTTTTGAAAACTTTACCAGAGCTAATTGTAACTTTTAAGCTAACAAAAATGTACTCACGATTAGACACAATCTCTTCTGAATGTAAATTACCCCAAGTTCTCTGAATAGGTAAAATAGGCACAGTTTGTCACAGCATCATTCTACTTGGGATAAGAATCTCTCTCGCTCTCTCTCTCTCTCTCTCTCTCTCTCTCTCTCTCTCTCTCTCTCTCTCTCTCTCTCTCTCTCTCTGTGTGTGTTGTTCTGTAAGGTGGAGCATGGAAAACTATTTCAACTTTTACATCAAAAAATTTCATAACCTGTCGTCAGATTTGACTGTCTGTCAGCGAACACGATCGATCTGCTCCCCTCCGTGCAACAGATGAATCCTTGGACAAAGGTTCTGAAATCTTAGCAGCTGTTTCTTGAAGTCTAGGCCTTATTAGTGGCCTTCGCAAGAACTTGAGTGGCCACCTTTTAGGCTTTATTTGCCCCAGTAATTTCAGCTGTTCCTTTCTGAACTTCCGGTTGGCGTACCATGCTCCACCACGCCAACCCAAACCATACCTGAAAGTTTAACGTGAGGTGAGAGAGAAATAGATCAGGGAAATCCAAAGTGAGAAATGCATTTAATATATAGGTATGTTGTCATCTTGAGTTGTTAATTTACAAAAGGTTGATGCATAGAGGACGGTAAAGCAAAGCAGTAGGCCAACTAACAATACCATCATAATGAATAGAGATGTAAGGACTTCAGACTTCCTGAACAATAAGACTTCATGTTACTAAAGAGCCTAAACGTTAGGCCTCTTTTTTCATCTTAGTAAGTATTTAGTAATTACTTGAAGCAAACAGTTAAATCACTTGAGAACTATAAAAATCATGAGTGTTTTCCGTAAGTCAACCTTCGTTTTTCCCCGCTAATGCGGATACAACTTCAAGCAGAAGTTCTTTGGACACACCCCACTTGCTTCTCTCACATTTATCCATACACTATAAACAAACATCAAGTCTAGAGGATAATTAGATAAATTTTATGGTTTTCCTTGGAATAAAGAAATTATAATATTTTAATTGCTTAAACACAAAGGATGAGAGATGTCTCCAAAAGAAAACAACTATTTTACAAAGATCGTTACAAGATCTTGCTGACAGCAAACAATTGTCAAAATCCAGGTTACGTCGCACATCTCTTCAATAATATATACATATAGTATATTCAATGGATTCTGAGGGAAAATAAGTCACTGGTATGGAACTAGTCCAGTCCCTTCAAACACTCGTATTCTTGGAGGGCCACTGCAAAGATTAAATATATCAAAACTGCAGAGAAGATCAAGAAAAATTGAAAGCCATGTTAACTGACCCTATAATCAAACTGGTCCCAGCAGTGGCAACACAAGCTGGTATACTAACAGTGCCTGAAACAAGCTTTTTAAACTCAGGGTCTTCTATTTGATAAGTGCTTTTCATCTGCCAAGATAAGGATCACAATCCATGTCAACCATACAACAAAAGGGAACTGGAAGCAGTAAAATTAAATTCTTGGAGAGAGTGAAAAACAATATACATCAAATTGATGTCCCAAAAGTTACCGAGTAATTGTGTAATATTTGCACATCTAAATGAATTGAAAGATAGTGAAGTCCCCATATAAAAAAAAAAAAAAAAAAAAAAAGAATGATAGTGATGTCATGCAGCGCTACACAGAAAGATTGTTTATATACTCAGAATTTGTTGCACATCAAGATTGTTTATATATACTTAGAATTTGCAATGAGTACTTATACAGATATACAGCTTAAGTATTCACTTTGAATAGGACGGTATAAGCAATTACTTCATGCATCACAACAACTTTTGTCTGTTTTATTTGTGTCAAGGTCCATCAAATATGGCCTTAAGAGAGGGGTTTTTCTTTTTCAAAATAATTAATAAGAGATCATCTCTACACTGACATACCACATTTTATGCACAAGACTGTAAAAGAGCAGAAAAAAGAAACACACACACCCAAGATCCCCGACCAGAGCCATCACCTAAAAAAATCCTCAAGCTAAAGGTATTGAGAAACAGTTTTGCCTACAATAACCAAGACAACTGCAAATATTCCGACCATGTCAAACACAAGAAATAAACAAATTCAGTAACATTTATGCATTCATGATGATGATACTGAAGAGTAGTCATGAAAGTTCCACTGGCTATAGAGTGTAGAATGTAAACCATAGACAACAATTTTGACTAGGATAGCTAACTGTCTTTCTAGGCCAAACAGTTTGTTCAATCTCACAACACCCTTCCCCTGTAGAGTCAAAATAATAAAGAAATGAGTAAATAACACGAACATTAGCAGAAACATCAAGATGATGATCATGACAAGGAAATAATAAAAAGTGAGAGTAAAATAACAAATTCTCCAAATCTTATTCATCTGATGACTCCAGAATTTCATGGCTAGTAACCTCAGAGTCAAGTGATCCCATTTATCTAATGTAAATCTTAAGTCAACCAGAATTTTAACTTAGACATGGTTAATTAACAAAGGCCAAAGGCCCAAAGAAGAATATCATTGCCCATTATCAGCCAAAAGAAAAGACAATATAATTTCATGCTTTACTATGCTCTAGGAATTAATCTTAAGCACTTTAATACCAACCCTCTTCCCCATAGCAATAAAAAGTAGAGAAAAGATTTCGAACATGAAATTACACCTTAAAAGGAGGTATTAAACTTGTTATAAGCTCCACAAATGGTACAATAAGTAATGGTAGATAACATAAGACTTTAGCAAAGGCTTACAGCTTTCTCAATTGATTCAAGCCTTTGTTCAACTCTGGATTCATGAAGGTGACGTAAAGTATAACCTGCATCAACATTGACATCAAATAAGGCGCAAATCTTCGAGAGACTGCTAAGCAGCAATCTGTCATATTAATTACTGACTGCATCACTTTCCAATCAAGTGATTGACCCCAGAAAGAAAAGAATCCATAAGCTTCAAAGATATACTATGAAAACAAGATTCAACCATCTTCTGACCACTGTTCTTCACTTTACTTGGACAGCATTTGCTGTTACCCTATAGATGAAACCTTGCTCTGTAATACTACAAAGTGATGTTCAAGTTGACAAAGACATGCAGTACTTTAGTATCTCGAGGTATTAAATTTCAATTTCCCGATTAGGAAATACACCTAACTGGCAGGTGTAATGAATTGCAAGTGTCTCACAAAATGAATGAGGGAGACCTTACATTGGAAGCTTCTTTTTTCTATGAATCTTAAAATGCCACTTCAAGTGATGGCATGGGAAAAGCAGCATGATCGTCTCTAAGTTTAGCTCTCAATTAAACCGTGACATACCATTAGATATATAAATCATTTAAGGGAATTCCATTACATAAAGAAACATATGCAAAATATTACCAGAGAACAAAAAATGTGCCATGTAAACACACCAACTTAAGAGAATTTGTAACTTCAATAATTTCAAAGTTCATAGACAATTACAATAAATAATATACAGATCAATTGCCTATACACATTTTCCGTTTCTGATATCTATCCCAAGCCATGTTTTTGGTCCTAATGGGATTGCAACAGTGTCCTAACATATATTCCTCAAATTTTAACTATATCAAAATGGTGTCAGCAGCCTCATACTCATGGCAACCTGTTCTGTTACACATACTCCTATGCAAACTCTTCATCATTTTTCATTCACATGACACTTAACGATTACAATTATACATACTTCTATTCGATTCAAAGAAGTTTCCTGCATCCCAATTCTAAGAATTCAGTTCCAAGCATCCAAGAAACCATTCAAACACATAAAACTAGGCACGACGACAGAAACCTCAGGAAGATCCCCATTGGCAAACATACTCACAAAAAGAAAAAGTAAGAAAGAAGAAGAAGAAGAAAGAGAGAGACCAGCCCATGCTGTAGCAACTGATGCAATGGAAGTGGAGATGGTAAACACCACCTTGTGCCTCTCAAATATATCCTGCAACATCAAAACCCACAAAAATGGCGTCATCAACAACCGAACAAAAACCCAGATGAAACAATCAGCCCAACTTCAATTTAAACATAAATAGATACATTCAAACAAATATCATATTTTTCCCAAAAACAAAAAGAGGAGATTGTTCACAGTTACCTTAGTGGAGTAAAAAGTGTCCTGCACAGCAGATAACGAGTTCAAAGCTTTTCTTCTCAACTCGGCCACTGTTAGATAGTTCATGATCGAGGAGCCCGATGCCCTCAAACGCGGTATACCTCTATACATTCCCACAAATTATTCCCTTTTTCCCCCTTAATTTTTTCTGGTTTCTTCAAAAGTTTTCTGGTATTTTAATTCCAGGCAAAGAGCAATTCATCCTTTAGGGATTGGGTTCCCGATCAGTGGAAAGGATTCGCGCACGGAAACGGGTATCAAACTTGGAAACTTGGGAACAGTCTATCGAACCAGGAACTTTGAACCGAAGGCCGAGTAAATTATATATATATTATATTTTGCCCCCTTGAAATATTCTATATTGCAGTTTCCTCTCTAATGTGTCAACATATTTATAGCACATTTTCATTTCAAAATGAAACTTCTATTTAACTATACATATAATACTTATTATATAAGAATTAAAAAATATTTTATAATATTGTTTTTCTAAAAAAAATAATAGTTAAGAGTCAATATTTTCAACCATTGTTTTATAGAAGCATATTCTATCACAAAAAGAATATAGAGGAAATAAATGTTTAGGAGATATTATTTTAATTTTTAAATATAATCATTATAATTAAATCAAGAAAAATATCATTTATAATCATTAAAAATTAAGTCATTGGGAGTTGTTCAAGCATCAATGATTTTTTCTTTTTTGGGGTAAATGTAAATTTCATTTAGCAAAAGTACAGACGTATAATATAACAGTGATCGATGTATGGTTTCTCCCTCGACAGGACAAGGAATACATCTGTATAACGCACATGAGCTAACAGAGCGAGATAAATCAACACTAAGAATCCTCTGACGAACATCCTCCACAATAATCAAGGCAAGTGTGTTGGTCGTGCGCTCAAAATGCTCAAATCGCCTCAAGTTGCGGTCCCACTAGATGTGATACACATAAGAAGCCAATAGTGCCTGATATGCCATGTTAATGACATGTTTTTCCCTCCATTTAGTTGTTGCCTAAGCAATATCGAGTGGCCAAGTGCGGTTAGGCCACGCAAATGGTACAAATCATCTAATAGCTTGTAAGCACCTGTGAGAGTAACTACATCTGAAGAATAAATGATTGTGGGTTTCAGCCTCTCCATCAACACATGTACCTAGGTAAGAGAGCCATGGTTTATCAACCGTGGAAAGTTTCTCTAAGATGGCGAGCCATAGTATGAAGTTATGTCTCGAAATCTTAAAGGAACCCGAAAGTAGTGAAGATCAACCTACCTTAGGTCTTGGTGGGTCCAGATATCGAAAATAGACGCTACAGTAGGTAGACCATCATTATAACGCCATATAATGGAATCATTCTCTCCATGGATCATAGGTAGCGCCTGTAGGATTTCCAAATATCAACATAACGTGGATGATGAGCCAATGCCATTGTCCATCCTGAATAATGCGGCTGAGTTTCTCCTGAACGCCTAGACCCAGTAGCCGCGGCCCTCGCGGAAATCGGTGAATTAAAGGGCCAAGCTCGTGCCACGAATCCTGCCAAAGATAGACAAAAGATCCATCTCCAATATGATATTCCACCATCGACCTCAATAAGGAGCATAGTCGAAGGAGCTTCCTCCATCCCTACAAACCCCCACGGTCTAATACTGTCCAAATGGATGTCTCTCGTATTCATCCCTAGTGAGGCCATTCCACCCAAATGGACGTCCTATCACACCAAATCACATCATAAAGCTTTTTGCACATTAATGCGCGGTTTAAGATAGCAATGTCACGTAAACCCTGACCTCCTTCCTCAATCGGCCTACATACATCCCGCCACGCTACCTTGGCATAACCACTATTCGTCATACCTTTCCATAGAAAGACTCTCAGTCGCTTCTCAATCTCACGGATAACTCCCTTGGGCAGAATAAATGCTGAAGCTCAATATACACTCAATGCCATGAGGAAGGATTTGATGGTCTGGATGCGTCCTGCGTAAGACAAAACCATACCTTCCCAACCCTTAATACGCTGATCAATCTTCAGTAACATCGACTGGCAATCAGCTAGAGATAATCTAGCAGATAGGAGGGAGAGCCCCAGATACCGCATCGGGAGGTGCCCTTCCTGAAATTCGAGAACTACAAGCAACTGGTCCCCATCAATGATTTTTTTTATTGTTACTCAATTTGTAAACTTGGAAATTAATTGTTTTTCTTTGTGTTAGCAATACCATGGTTCAATAATTAAATTGTTAACTTCTCATTTAAAATTCATGAGTTTGAATTTCATATAAGAGTTATAGAGCTTGCCCATTTTGTGTGGTAATCATTAGGGGTGATAAAAAAAACTTTCAAATCGCCCAATCAAATAGAATTAAATCATTTTCTATAATTTATCTTACAAATCGTAGTTCTAAAGTTTTTATAAAACCGCATTGCACTTTTAGTTTGATTTTGATTTATAACTAAAAAACCGCCAAAAATTGAATAGAGTTGTTAAATATATAATTATTTTTTAAAAATTATATATGTGAAGTAATTTGATAAAATGAATTGATTGTTTAGAAGAATTTCATATTCAAATTATCGAAGTCCAAAATTTATGTGTTATCAAATGTTCACATTGCAACACCCATTTTTGTAAAACTTTAGATTTTGACTCTATACAAAAAGAATATGTTTAAGTTTTAATAACAAATCAAGCATGTTGAAATTTTCCTCTTCCTCCTCTTTCTCTTTCATTTCCATCATGTTCTCTCTCTTTTCCTCTCCCCCTTTCTCTCTTCTCTATTTTGGGGAAATATAAATTGCATTAATAGAAAAAAAGGTATTGTGATTATATCATCACTAAGTTATCATCCAAAATCTATATAGAACAAAAGATTGTAATGACAACTTTAGCACTTCTCCAATATTCCTAATCTAAACTTGGTCTTCAATTAAACTGACCAATTCTGTTGATAGTATGTTGAAATCGTTTCTTGTTTCACTCCATCCAGAGATGGTATACAAGTTAGGCCAGAACTATTCGACAAGAAGCATTGATAAGATGCTTCCACCCTTCATAGCTTAGATGCGCAGGTGATGGCCTGATGCCAAAGTAAAGGTGGCCACTTCAGTCCAACTACAACCCGCAGCTGCTCCAAGCACTACCTGGAATAGGGATTGGAAATACAAATGGGATTGAGTCTCTAAAGCACCGTGTTATAGCATGCATTCTACCAATTAAATGTGTAGCGAACTCTTATCTAAAGTGGACAATTTTCTCAGAATTGCAAACCACGATTATGAAATGGTTTCTGGTATTTTAAGTGGCCCCCTGAAGAGGCTAGCCCACAGCACCTTCTCCCTAGTTGATTTGAAAAGTTTGTATGCTATTGTAGTAGTATATTGTCCATTATTCCAAAATTTCTCTTAAATTTTTTTTCTTTTGGTGCTGCTGATTTGAACTTATAATGGTTAAATTGATAATATATTTACAAAAAAGAAAATCGATATAGCAAAATCCAAACACAAACAAAAAGGAGCATATTAACCCTTTTCTCCATTCAACTCATTCACCAAAAGACATAAAAAGGACATATAGAACTGAAAGAGTCTTCCTATCAAATCATTAAATTTAATTTCACATAACAGTACCTCCACAAGTAAGAGAATGTGGGCAAAGATAATGGAAAAAATAAAATAAAGATAGAAACAAAAACAAAACTAAACCAGCACCAACACTCCCCTTCCCTACCTCTACCTCACATCATCTTGGTGGTGGTTGTTTCGGTGTTGGTTCTAGTAGTGTTAACAACCTGTTAATCAGTTTCATTCACAACCTCAGAAGACGACTTGGACTAATGTGGTAGAGAATCAGACGGATTGGGTGAATCTCCAACGTTCTTTGTCTTGGGCTGCTGATTTTTATTGCCTGTAGTTTCTCCTTTCTTGATGCAATCGCTCACCCTTGATGGTTTGGCCAGAGACGTTTCAGACAAGGGCACCAATGGTGTTGCTCTCTGATATGGTGTGGTGGACGAGTAAGCAGCAGCCAGAGGAGGGACGGCCAGACTATATGCATAAGAATATCCATCCAATGGGTGATCAAATTTACACGTAGGCCCATATTTGCAAAGTCCATAAAGACTATAATATGAACATATGGGTTGTCCCTACATTTAAACAGGAGAAAAGTTGTCAGATAGCAGCAGGAAAATCAAATTCAAGTAAGGGCAAAAACTACAAAAGAACTTTTTATTCATATGGCACTATAGGTTGGCCATGTGTTTCAATGATCATTTACAGGTACATCAGGCTACATCGTGAGCTTTCTCCTGGCTTTTGCATTGTCTAGTTTTAGTTTCTTGCCAATCTAATTAATTTCAATGGATGCAAACTTTTTACCTATATCTATGTTATCATAAAATTCAGATTCCTCCCTTTATAGTGCTTGCATTGGTCTTAAACATAAAGACACAATTCCAACCTGAGTCACAAATAATCTCATTCATATTACTTTCTGTAATATGCAATGTTGATAAAAAAAAATTATAATTTTAATGGAAGGAATACATATAAATTTTCAGGATATATAGCGTGTAAAGACAATAGTTAGCTAATTCAGTGACCCAGCAATGCCAACAAGCAATTTAGTGTCCGCAAAAAATTTTCCTTGACACTTCAATTTAACCCGAACAAGCGACCAGATTGTTACCACTGAATAGTGTAGCTTATAAATCAAATTCACTTTACTTCATAACCAAAATTGTCCAGCATTATGCTTGTAAAAAGATGCAGAAAATATATTCCATAAAGTAGAATGTAGATACAAGCAACAAAAACATAATTACACAACTCAAACTCTAAAAGATTAAACTTTCTATGGAAGTTAGAGGAAAAGGGAATAGAATCATGTCGGCAGGCAACAACACCAAACTCATATCAGTTAAGCAAAAATAACTGAATGCTCTACTGTATGCTGTCAAATGATCACCAAATTAAATATAAGTTGTTTTACTTCAAGCTAATGGCATGTATTAAAGTCATTCCAAACAAATGAATCTAGTTGGTTAGATGACGCTTACCTTCATAAAAGAAAACGATATAAAGAGAAAGAGATGAAGCAACTTACAGGTCTTAAAGGAAGCCCAAGTGGGCCAAGAGAACTTGATGCCACTTGTGAGATCTTCTCCTTAGGGTGGTGATATTTGCAGTCTAATCCATATTTACAACTACCATGGATCATGAAATATCGGCATTCTGGTTGATCTGGTCTTTCTGGCAGATATGAGGCTGACAACTGCCCATTAGAAGCTGGTGTAGTAAGAACACTAGTAACAGACAAAGGAGCGACACTACCCTAGTGACCAGGAATAGACATCGTATTAGCAGTGATGTACATAATATAAAAGATGAACTAGAATTTCTCTAAATAAGCACATCAACCCCAAACAACATGATGCAACAATAGGGCATTGACTAGAACGTTCATTGACAATCAATGCCTTGTCAGAATGGAGGTTGCATAAAGCAAATAAGATAATGGTTTCACTAGTAATTTTTGCAATACTCACACTGGTTTATTTATTAAAATAGAAGAAACAGGGTTAGAATGGCTAAAAGGAGTCTATCATTAATAAAAAAAAAGTAATAATAATAATAACATTTGATACAATCTCCTATATCATAGTTTTCTTCTACCAATCCTTTGTGCATGCCAATGTGTTGTCCAGTATAAGCAAGGTCTAAGCTTAAACTGCAATCCTAGAAGGCGATCTTGCAATACACGTTTCAAATTCCCACCCAGTAAAAGATACTTATATTAAACTAAAAAAATACTATGATAAGAAGTACTCATGTACATTATGTAAGGCATAAGCTTTTAAAAGGATTTATTGCAAAAACGAACAAGATAGGAATTGGGTACTCAAAATAGTTAAGTTGCTAACCAACCACAGTATATAGCATATTCTCAGAGTAACAAGTCCAAAAAAAATAACTTCATGTGGACTTTTGTAATAGATGCAACCGACATTATAGCAATTCGGCAAGGACACGGAATACTGAGAACTAAAATTATATACACCCGAAATAATGCAGGAACAAAGGTTGATCCTAGCACTAACATTGGTGTCCCCAAAACAATATGATATAGAAAATAATTATGTATAAACAATAATTATATATTTAATGAATTGAATAATATAATGAAAAATATGAAAAATAAGGCGAGCTATGATGGAAAAAAATCACATATATATTCAACCAAAAACAACATACCATATATGTATTCCATCCTTGTGATGGAGACAGAAATAAGGGTATATAGTTTTGTGGAAGTTGAAGGAGTGAATTGGAAAAGTAAGTTGCCTTTGACAATGGTGTTGTTGATGGATCACCTATAGATGGTGCCCCAGGTGAAGGTGCTCCTGTAGAGCCACCAGAACCATAGACAGGTCCTATTACTGGTAAGACATTAGTTGTTGTTGCAGGTTGTGGGTGATGGAACTTGCAAGCATATCCATATTTACATAATCCAGTCCGCATATAATAAGGACATGATCTTGTATTCTGAAGACACACACAATCGACAACAATCAGTATAACCACACTACATAAAACTCCACTTTTTAGAGGTATATCTATATCAGATTTTATTCCGACATCGTGCAATAAGATTGAGAATTAATTGAAAGGATGAGAACGAGAAAGACATCAACACCTGGCGCATTGGTAGGCCTACAAGATTCATTAAGACATCTGCCTGCCTATCCTTAGGATGATGATATTTACATGTGGATCCATATTTGCAAGTCCCTGTCTTTAGATAATACTGCAAGATACAACAATCAATTATAAGAGCCATAGACTTTATTAACCAAAACATTCTGAAATTAATACCTACTTCATAATTCTACAAAAGAATATAATTGGAGATTATAGAAAAACACCGGTGGAAATTTCAAGAACTATCAACTTATTTTTTGACTATGGACTCACAGCTATTCATCATTCCACTCCAGAATATAAATCCAACTGCAACCAATTACACTTACTAGTAATAATCATAAACATACACCTATTACATTCATGCTTAATGACTCATATTGTGACATTTCATGTTGATAAGAGTAGCTAACATGATTCATAGATAGATTAGAAGAAGCTATAAATAAAAATGCCAACATCATCCTGTAGGAAAATAAGATAAAGATCATAACTAATAGAAAGAACTGAACAGATAAAGGAACTGATTGTCAAGCCAATATATGTTGTTCAACGTCTTAATGATTTAATTCTAGAATAAACATTTAGGAAATGATCATTCATGGAAGATACAGGTAGTTATGAATATCTTAAACTTGGAGAAACTATCAGGCTTTTCGGTCTACTTATGTGCAAATTGACATTAAATTACCCATTGAGTTAATAAGTTCAATGCTAAATAAACCTGAAAGGTACTCATTAATCAAACATATTTCTTCAACTTCAAAAGTTCAGTGCATGTTTGATGCTAATTGAAATCAGATGTCCAACATCATAAGAGATTCACAATAGTCCTAAAATAAGTTGGTTAAATGATAACCACAAACCATAACTATACACCATATCACAACATAAATTATCTTAAATAGCAAAATACCTTGATAATCTATGGGCAAGATTGATGCAATACTTACATAGTATGGCATGCTATATTACCATAAATGATGAGGAACAAATGAAGATAAACTTCATATTCACATTACTTTGCAAACGAGCTAGAAACAGGCATGTTGCTCTTTAGTATCATAAATCTCAATACCAGCCCCTGAAAACTATACGAACCAACCACTAGCTTAGTGAAAAGAAAATTTGAAGTAATGCCTGGATGGATCATGTGAAAATGAATTTTTCAGATGAAAAAATCAAGTCCAAATTAAACACACATCA